>NW_026691861.1:0-38286 GCF_020826845.1 Diceros bicornis minor | reverse complement strand
GTCAGGGATCTCTCTCTCTGTCTCTGTCTCTGTCTCTCTCCCTCCGGGAGCTGAAGAGAGTAAGGTGGCGCCCCCTGCCCACCTCGCCTACCTCTCCATGGGCCCTTCTTTCTCTGGGCCGCTCCGGGAGCCCTGCGGGCTTGGGTTCAAGCCCCCACACACCGCACAGGCCAAGGGCGCATGCGCGACCGCCGGGGCCTAGGGCTGGCCTCGGGGGGGGGGTGGGGGGGGTCCTCAGTGAAGGCCCCGCCCTCCCTCCAGGCTCTGACCCAGCTGCAGCTCTTCCATCGCCGCCCTTCTGGACTCGGCTTCAGCTGTCTCCCTCCCCTTCCCCACTCCCACTCAGCTTGCAGGCCGCTTCCCTGCCTTGAAAGCATGGCTCTGGCCCTGAGGGCCACAGACCTACTGGGCTTCAAGCTCAAGGCTCTGCCTGGGCCTGCTGCTTCGGCCAGGGGCTCATTTTTTCCTGGAAAGACAAAGCCATGGCCTCACCCCACGCCTGCACTTTGCCACGGCAGGCAGCCCAGATGTAGGAAAGGCTGTGTGGAGTCAGAAGTGCCAAGACAGGCAGATGGCACCAGAGGGTTTGGGGGCCAGGGCGCAACTGGGCTAGCCCCTCCTCCCGGGAGTCGGGGAGGCCCGGCCTTCCTAGTGCCCAGGCCACGGCTCCGGGGAGAAACCCCGCCATGGAGGGCACGCGGGAGGCCCTCTGCCTGAGGTGGCAGGTGTCACGCCAGGGCCACTGCAAGCCTGGCTCGGCTTGCCTGCTTTCTCCAAAGGAGGCTGGCCGACCAGCCGAACCTGGCACCTGGGCCAGGCCCCTTCCAAGGGGACGAGTTCCAGAGGCTAGAGCCTGGGGGCGGCTGCCAAGTCTCCTGGGGCGTGTGCTGGGCCCCCGTCAGAGGAGGAAGCAGCCTGGTAAACGGTGTGCCAGGCCTGAGATCTGGAGGCCTCCCACACCCGGGTCCCTGTCCTGCCCAGGCCCCCCGAGGGAGGACGATGGTCGGGCAGTGGCGAGCGGGGTGGGGCTGGCGCCGAGCCTGCCCTTGGATGCCCCGGGGAAGGGCGCCGGGGGATGGGCTGCCCCTGGCCAGGTCTGAGGGACCGACCCAGCTCGGGGCTGTCGGGGGCAGAGAGAGAACCCCCCTCCGCCCTTTCCCTTCAGGTCTTAGGGCTGGCCAAATCCTTCCCAAGACAGCTTGTCTGGAGAAAATCAGACCCAGCTGAAGAACATGTGTCCATGGGGGAAACCCGGGAAACTGAGTCTCCCCACACAATAGCAGAGATTCTCATCTTGCATCCTCTCCTGAGCTAATGACAAAGGTGGATGTCCCGGGTGGGTGGGCCTGTGGAATGGGAGAGGGGAGGAAGTCTATTGTCATGCAGAGGGACATGGAAAGACTTGTCTGAAGCTTATCCCCTGCACTGGGGTCAGGTCGGGAAGGGACGGCACAGAGGTGAGCAGGAACCAACCGGCCTCTCTGTGGTGGGGCTGGCCCCGGGGCAGGCATGGGGGGTGATGGCTGGAAGTGGGGATGGCGCGTGATTTGGCACCAGCCAGCGGTGGAGGCAGAGACTTAGAGGTCAGGGATCTCTCTCTCTGTCTCTGTCTCTGTCTCTCTCCCTCAGGGAGCTGAAGAGAGTAAGGTGGCGCCCCCTGCCCACCTCGCCTACCTCTCCATGGGCCCTTCTTTCTCTGGCCGCTCCGGGGAGCCCTGCGGGCTTGGGTTCAAGCCCCCACACACCGCACAGGCCAAGGGCGCATGCGCGACCGCCGGGGCCTAGGGCTGGCCTGGGGGGGGGTGGGGGGGTCCTCAGTGAAGGCCCCGCCCTCCCTCCAGGCTCTGACCCAGCTGCAGCTCTTCCATCGCCGCCCTTCTGGACTCGGCTTCAGCTGTCTCCCTCCCCTCCCCCACTCCCACTCAGCTTGCAGGCCGCTTCCCTGCCTTGAAAGCATTGCTCTGGCCCTGAGGGCCACAGACCTACTGGGCTTCAAGCTCAAGACTCTGCCTGGGCCTGCTGCTTCGGCCAGGGGCTCATTTTTTCCTGGAAAGACAAAGCCATGGCCTCACCCCACGCCTGCACTTTGCCACGGCAGGCAGCCCAGTTGTAGGAAAGGCTGTGTGGAGTCAGAAGTGCCGAGACAGGCAGATGGCACCAGAGGGTTTGGGGGGCCAGGGCGCAACTGGGCTAGCCCCTCCTCCCGGGAGTCGGGGAGGCCCGGCCTTCCTAGTGCCCAGGCCACGGCTCCGGGGAGAAACCCGCCATGGAGGGCACGCGGGGAGGCCCTCTGCCTGAGGTGGCAGGTGTCACGCCAGGGCCACTGCAAGCCTGGCTCGGCTTGCCTGCTTTCTCCAAAGGAGGCTGGCCGACCAGCCGAACCTGGCACCTGGGCCAGGCCCCCTTCCAAGGGGACGAGTTCCAGAGGCTAGAGCCCTGGGGGCGGCTGCCAAGTCTCCTGGGGGCGTGTGCTGGGCCCCCGTCAGAGGAGGAAGCAGCCTGGTAAACGGTGTGCCAGGCCTGAGATCTGGAGGCCTCCCACAGCCGGGTCCCTGTCCTGCCCAGGCCCCCCGAGGGAGGACGATGGTCGGGCAGTGGCGATGGTCGGGCAGTGGCGAGCGGGGTGGGGCTGGCGCCGAGCCTGCCCTTGGATGCCCCGGGAAGGGCGCCGGGGGATGGCTGCCCCTGGCCAGGTCTGAGGGACCGACCCAGCTCGGGGCTGTCGGGGGCAGAGAGAGAACCCCCCTCCGCCCTTTCCCTTCAGGTTCTTAGGGCTGGCCAAATCCTTCCCAAGACAGCTTGTCTGGAGAAAATCAGACCCAGCTGAAGAACATGTGTCCATGGGGGAAACCCGGGAAACTGAGTCTCCCCACACAATAGCAGAGATTCTCATCTTGCATCCTCTCCTGAGCTAATGACAAAGGTGGATGTCCCGGGTGGGTGGGCCTGTGGAATGGGAGAGGGGAGGAAGTCTATTGTCATGCAGAGGGACATGGAAAGACTTGTCTGAAGCTTATCCCCTGCACTGGGGTCAGGTCGGGAAGGGACGGCACAGAGGTGAGCAGGAACCAACCGGCCTCTCTGTGGTGGGGCTGGCCCCGGGGCAGGCGTGGGGGGTGATGGCTGGAAGTGGGATGGCGCGTGAGTTGGCACCAGCCAGCGGTGAAGGCAGAGACTCAGAGGTCAGGGATCTCTCTCTCTGTCTCTGTCTCTGTCTCTCTCCCTCCGGGAGCTGAAGAGAGTAAGGTGGCGCCCCCTGCCCACCTCGCCTACCTCTCCATGGGCCCTTCTTTCTCTGGCCGCTCCGGGAGCCCTGCGGGCTTGGGTTCAAGCCCCCACACACCGCACAGGCCAAGGGCGCATGCGCGACCGCCGGGGCCTAGGGCTGGCCTGGGGGGGGGTGGGGGGGTCCTCAGTGAAGGCCCCCGCCCTCCCTCCAGGCTCTGACCCAGCTGCAGCTCTTCCATCGCCGCCCTTCTGGACTCGGCTTCAGCTGTCTCCCTCCCCTTCCCCCACTCCCACTCAGCTTGCAGGCCGCTTCCCTGCCTTGAAAGCATGGCTCTGGCCCTGAGGGCCACAGACCTACTGGGCTTCAAGCTCAAGGCTCTGCCTGGGCCTGCTGCTTCGGCCAGGGGCTCATTTTTTCCTGGAAAGACAAAGCCATGGCCTCACCCCACGCCTGCACTTTGCCACGGCAGGCAGCCCAGATGTAGGAAAGGCTCTGTGGAGTCAGAAGTGCCGAGACAGGCAGATGGCACCAGAGGGTTTGGGGGCCAGGGCGCAACTGGGCTAGCCCCTCCTCCTCGGGAGTCGGGGAGGCCCGGCCTTCCTAGTGCCCAGGCCACGGCTCCGGGGAGAAACCCGCCATGGAGGGCACGCGGGAGGCCCTCTGCCTGAGGTGGCAGGTGTCACGCCAGGGCCACTGCAAGCCTGGCTCGGCTTGCCTGCTTTCTCCAAAGGAGGCTGGCCGACCAGCCGAACCTGGCACCTGGGCCAGGCCCCTTCCAAGGGGACGAGTTCCAGAGGCTAGAGCCCTGGGGGCGGCTGCCAAGTCTCCTGGGGCGTGTGCTGGGCCCCCGTCAGAGGAGGGAAGCAGCCTGGTAAACGGTGTGCCAGGCCTGAGATCTGGAGGCCTCCCACAGCCGGGTCCCTGTCCTGCCCAGGCCCCCCGAGGGAGGACGATGGTCGGGCAGTGGCGATGGTCGGGCAGTGGCGAGCGGGGGTGGGGCTGGCGCCGAGCCTGCCCTTGGATGCCCCGGGGAAGGGCGCCGGGGGATGGGCTGCCCCTGGCCAGGTCTGAGGGACCGACCCAGCTCGGGGCTGTCGGGGGCAGAGAGAGAACCCCCCTCCGCCCTTTCCCTTCAGGTTCTTAGGGCTGGCCAAATCCTTCCCAAGACAGCTTGTCTGGAGAAAATCAGACCCAGCTGAAGAACATGTGTCCATGGGGGAAACCCGGGAAACTGAGTCTCCCCACACAATAGCAGAGATTCTCATCTTGCATCCTCTCCTGAGCTAATGACAAAGGTGGATGTCCCGGGTGGGTGGGCCTGTGGAATGGGGAGAGGGGAGGAAGTCTATTGTCATGCAGAGGGACATGGAAAGACTTGTCTGAAGCTTATCCCCTGCACTGGGGTCAGGTCGGGAAGGGACGGCACAGAGGTGAGCAGGAACCAACCGGCCTCTCTGTGGTGGGGCTGGCCCCGGGGCAGGCATGGGGGGTGATGGCTGGAAGTGGGATGGCGCGTGATTTGGCACCAGCCAGCGGTGGAGGCAGAGACTTAGAGGTCAGGGATCTCTCTCTCTGTCTCTGTCTCTGTCTCTCTCCCTCAGGGAGCTGAAGAGAGTAAGGTGGCGCCCCCTGCCCACCTCGCCTACCTCTCCATGGGCCCTTCTTTCTCTGGCCGCTCCGGGAGCCCTGCGGGCTTGGGTTCAAGCCCCCACACACCGCACAGGCCAAGGGCGCATGCGCGACCGCCGGGGCCTAGGGCTGCCTGGGGGGGGTGGGGGGGTCCTCAGTGAAGGCCCCGCCCTCCCTCCAGGCTCTGACCCAGCTGCAGCTCTTCCATCCGCCGCCCTTCTGGACTCGGCTTCAGCTGTCTCCCTCCCCTCCCCCACTCCCACTCAGCTTGCAGGCCGCTTCCCTGCCTTGAAAGCATTGCTCTGGCCCTGAGGGCCACAGACCTACTGGGCTTCAAGCTCAAGACTCTGCCTGGGCCTGCTGCTTCGGCCAGGGGCTCATTTTTTCCTGGAAAGACAAAGCCATGGCCTCACCCCACGCCTGCACTTTGCCACGGCAGGCAGCCCAGATGTAGGAAAGGCTGTGTGGAGTCAGAAGTGCCGAGACAGGCAGATGGCACCAGAGGGTTTGGGGGCCAGGGCGCAACTGGGCTAGCCCCCTCCTCCCGGGAGTCGGGGGAGGCCCCGGCCTTCCTAGTGCCCAGGCCACGGCTCCGGGGGAGAAACCCGCCATGGAGGGCACGCGGGAGGCCCTCTGCCTGAGGTGGCAGGTGTCACGCCAGGGCCACTGCAAGCCTGGCTCGGCTTGCCTGCTTTCTCCAAAGGAGGCTGGCCGACCAGCCGAACCTGGCACCTGGGCCAGGCCCCTTCCAAGGGGACGAGTTCCAGAGGCTAGAGCCCTGGGGGCGGCTGCCAAGTCTCCTGGGGCGTGTGCTGGGCCCCCGTCAGAGGAGGAAGCAGCCTGGTAAACGGTGGTTGTGCCAGGCCTGAGATCTGGAGGCCTCCCACAGCCGGGTCCCCTGTCCTGCCCAGGCCCCCCGAGGGAGGACGATGGTCGGGCAAGTGGCGATGGTCGGGGCAGTGGCGAGCGGGGTGGGGCTGGCGCCGAGCCTGCCCTTGGATGCCCCGGGGAAGGGCGCCGGGGGATGGGCTGCCCCTGGCCAGGTCTGAGGGGACCGACCCCAGCTCGGGGCTGTCGGGGGCAGAGAGAGAACCCCCCTCCGCCCTTTCCCTTCAGGTTCTTAGGGCTGGCCAAATCCTTCCCAAAACAGCTTGTCTGGAGAAAATCAGACCCAGCTGAAGAACATGTGTCCATGGGGGAAACCCGGGAAACTGAGTCTCCCCACACAATAGCAGAGATTCTCATCTTGCATCCTCTCCTGAGCTAATGACAAAGGTGGATGTCCCGGGTGGGTGGGCCTGTGGAATGGGAGAGGGGAGGAAGTCTATTGTCATGCAGAGGGACATGGAAAGACTTGTCTGAAGCTTATCCCCTGCACTGGGGTCAGGTCGGGAAGGGACGGCACAGAGGTGAGCAGGAACCAACCGGCCTCTCTGTGGTGGGGCTGGCCCCGGGGCAGGCGTGGGGGTGATGGCTGGAAGTGGGATGGCGCGTGAGTTGGCACCAGCCAGCGGTGAAGGCAGAGACTCAGAGGTCAGGGATCTCTCTCTCTGTCTCTGTCTCTGTCTCTCTCCCTCCGGGAGCTGAAGAGAGTAAGGTGGCGCCCCCTGCCCACCTCGCCTACCTCTCCATGGGCCCTTCTTTCTCTGGCCGCTCCGGGAGCCCTGCGGGCTTGGGTTCAAGCCCCCCACACACCGCACAGGCCAAGGGCGCATGCGCGACCGCCGGGGCCTAGGGCTGGCCTCGGGGGGGGGGGGGTGGGGGGGTCCTCAGTGAAGGCCCCGCCCTCCCTCCAGGCTCTGACCCAGCTGCAGCTCTTCCATCGCCGCCCTTCTGGACTCGGCTTCAGCTGTCTCCCTCCCCTTCCCCACTCCCACTCAGCTTGCAGGCCGCTTCCCTGCCTTGAAAGCATGGCTCTGGCCCTGAGGGCCACAGACCTACTGGGCTTCAAGCTCAAGGCTCTGCCTGGGCCTGCTGCTTCGGCCAGGGGCTCATTTTTTCCTGGAAAGACAAAGCCATGGCCTCACCCCACGCCTGCACTTTGCCACGGCAGGCAGCCCAGATGTAGGAAAGGCTCTGTGGAGTCAGAAGTGCCAAGACAGGCAGATGGCACCAGAGGGTTTGGGGGCCAGGGCGCAACTGGGCTAGCCCCTCCTCCCGGGAGTCGGGGAGGCCCGGCCTTCCTAGTGCCCAGGCCACGGCTCCGGGGAGAAACCCGCCATGGAGGGCACGCGGGAGGCCCTCTGCCTGAGGTGGCAGGTGTCACGCCAGGGCCACTGCAAGCCTGGCTCGGCTTGCCTGCTTTCTCCAAAGGAGGCTGGCCGACCAGCCGAACCTGGCACCTGGGCCAGGCCCCTTCCAAGGGGACGAGTTCCAGAGGCTAGAGCCCTGGGGGCGGCTGCCAAGTCTCCTGGGGCGTGTGCTGGGCCCCCGTCAGAGGAGGAAGCAGCCTGGTAAACGGTGTGCCAGGCCTGAGATCTGGAGGCCTCCCACAGCCGGGTCCCTGTCCTGCCCAGGCCCCCCGAGGGAGGACGATGGTCGGGCAGTGGCGATGGTCGGGCAGTGGCGAGCGGGGTGGGGCTGGCGCCGAGCCTGCCCTTGGATGCCCCGGGGAAGGGCGCCGGGGGGATGGGCTGCCCCTGGCCAGGTCTGAGGGACCGACCCAGCTCGGGGCTGTCGGGGGCAGAGAGAGAACCCCCCTCCGCCCTTTCCCTTCAGGTTCTTAGGGCTGGCCAAATCCTTCCCAAGACAGCTTGTCTGGAGAAAATCAGACCCAGCTGAAGAACATGTGTCCATGGGGGAAACCCGGGAAACTGAGTCTCCCCACACAATAGCAGAGATTCTCATCTTGCATCCTCTCCTGAGCTAATGACAAAGGTGGATGTCCCGGGTGGGTGGGCCTGTGGAATGGGAGAGGGGAGGAAGTCTATTGTCATGCAGAGGGACATGGAAAGACTTGTCTGAAGCTTATCCCCTGCACTGGGGTCAGGTCGGGAAGGGACGGCACAGAGGTGAGCAGGAACCAACCGGCCTCTCTGTGGTGGGGCTGGCCCCGGGGCAGGCATGGGGGTGATGGCTGGAAGTGGGATGGCGCGTGATTTGGCACCAGCCAGCGGTGGAGGCAGAGACTTAGAGGTCAGGGATCTCTCTCTCTGTCTCTGTCTCTGTCTCTCTCCCTCAGGGAGCTGAAGAGAGTAAGGTGGCGCCCCCTGCCCACCTCGCCTACCTCTCCATGGGCCCTTCTTTCTCTGGCCGCTCCGGGAGCCCTGCGGGCTTGGGTTCAAGCCCCCACACACCGCACAGGCCAAGGGCGCATGCGCGACCGCCGGGGCCTAGGGCTGGCCTGGGGGGGGTGGGGGGGTCCTCAGTGAAGGCCCCGCCCTCCCTCCAGGCTCTGACCCAGCTGCAGCTCTTCCATCGCCGCCCTTCTGGACTCGGCTTCAGCTGTCTCCCTCCCCTCCCCCACTCCCACTCAGCTTGCAGGCCGCTTCCCTGCCTTGAAAGCATTGCTCTGGCCCTGAGGGCCACAGACCTACTGGGCTTCAAGCTCAAGACTCTGCCTGGGCCTGCTGCTTCGGCCAGGGGCTCATTTTTTCCTGGAAAGACAAAGCCATGGCCTCACCCCACGCCTGCACTTTGCCACGGCAGGCAGCCCAGATGTAGGAAAGGCTGTGTGGAGTCAGAAGTGCCGAGACAGGCAGATGGCACCAGAGGGTTTGGGGGCCAGGGCGCAACTGGGCTAGCCCCTCCTCCCGGGAGTCGGGGAGGCCCGGCCTTCCTAGTGCCCAGGCCACGGCTCCGGGGAGAAACCCGCCATGGAGGGCACGCGGGAGGCCCTCTGCCTGAGGTGGCAGGTGTCACGCCAGGGCCACTGCAAGCCTGGCTCGGCTTGCCTGCTTTCTCCAAAGGAGGCTGGCCGACCAGCCGAACCTGGCACCTGGGCCAGGCCCCTTCCAAGGGGACGAGTTCCAGAGGCTAGAGCCCTGGGGGCGGCTGCCAAGTCTCCTGGGGCGTGTGCTGGGCCCCCGTCAGAGGAGGAAGCAGCCTGGTAAACGGTGTGCCAGGCCTGAGATCTGGAGGCCTCCCACAGCCGGGTCCCTGTCCTGCCCAGGCCCCCCGAGGGAGGACGATGGTCGGGCAGTGGCGATGGTCGGGCAGTGGCGAGCGGGGTGGGGCTGGCGCCGAGCCTGCCCTTGGATGCCCCGGGGAAGGGCGCCGGGGGATGGGCTGCCCCTGGCCAGGTCTGAGGGACCGACCCAGCTCGGGGCTGTCGGGGGCAGAGAGAGAACCCCCCTCCGCCCTTTCCCTTCAGGTTCTTAGGGCTGGCCAAATCCTTCCCAAAACAGCTTGTCTGGAGAAAATCAGACCCAGCTGAAGAACATGTGTCCATGGGGGAAACCCGGGAAACTGAGTCTCCCCACACAATAGCAGAGATTCTCATCTTGCATCCTCTCCTGAGCTAATGACAAAGGTGGATGTCCCGGGTGGGTGGGCCTGTGGAATGGGAGAGGGGAGGAAGTCTATTGTCATGCAGAGGGACATGGAAAGACTTGTCTGAAGCTTATCCCCTGCACTGGGGTCAGGTCGGGAAGGGACGGCACAGAGGTGAGCAGGAACCAACCGGCCTCTCTGTGGTGGGGCTGGCCCCGGGGCAGGCGTGGGGGTGATGGCTGGAAGTGGGATGGCGCGTGAGTTGGCACCAGCCAGCGGTGAAGGCAGAGACTCAGAGGTCAGGGATCTCTCTCTCTGTCTCTGTCTCTGTCTCTCTCCCTCCGGGAGCTGAAGAGAGTAAGGTGGCGCCCCCTGCCCACCTCGCCTACCTCTCCATGGGCCCTTCTTTCTCTGGCCGCTCCGGGAGCCCTGCGGGCTTGGGTTCAAGCCCCCACACACCGCACAGGCCAAGGGCGCATGCGCGACCGCCGGGGCCTAGGGCTGGCCTCGGGGGGGGGGGGGGGGTGGGGGGGTCCTCAGTGAAGGCCCCGCCCTCCCTCCAGGCTCTGACCCAGCTGCAGCTCTTCCATCGCCGCCCTTCTGGACTCGGCTTCAGCTGTCTCCCTCCCCTTCCCCACTCCCACTCAGCTTGCAGGCCGCTTCCCTGCCTTGAAAGCATGGCTCTGGCCCTGAGGGCCACAGACCTACTGGGCTTCAAGCTCAAGGCTCTGCCTGGGCCTGCTGCTTCGGCCAGGGGCTCATTTTTTCCTGGAAAGACAAAGCCATGGCCTCACCCCACGCCTGCACTTTGCCACGGCAGGCAGCCCAGATGTAGGAAAGGCTCTGTGGAGTCAGAAGTGCCAAGACAGGCAGATGGCACCAGAGGGTTTGGGGGCCAGGGCGCAACTGGGCTAGCCCCTCCTCCCGGGAGTCGGGGAGGCCCGGCCTTCCTAGTGCCCAGGCCACGGCTCCGGGGAGAAACCCGCCATGGAGGGCACGCGGGAGGCCCTCTGCCTGAGGTGGCAGGTGTCACGCCAGGGCCACTGCAAGCCTGGCTCGGCTTGCCTGCTTTCTCCAAAGGAGGCTGGCCGACCAGCCGAACCTGGCACCTGGGCCAGGCCCCTTCCAAGGGGACGAGTTCCAGAGGCTAGAGCCCTGGGGGCGGCTGCCAAGTCTCCTGGGGCGTGTGCTGGGCCCCCGTCAGAGGAGGAAGCAGCCTGGTAAACGGTTGTGCCAGGCCTGAGATCTGGAGGCCTCCCACAGCCGGGTCCCTGTCCTGCCCAGGCCCCCCGAGGGAGGACGATGGTCGGGCAGTGGCGATGGTCGGGCAGTGGCGAGCGGGGTGGGGCTGGCGCCGAGCCTGCCCTTGGATGCCCCGGGGAAGGGCGCCGGGGGATGGGCTGCCCCTGGCCAGGTCTGAGGGACCGACCCAGCTCGGGGCTGTCGGGGGCAGAGAGAGAACCCCCCTCCGCCCTTTCCCTTCAGGTTCTTAGGGCTGGCCAAATCCTTCCCAAGACAGCTTGTCTGGAGAAAATCAGACCCAGCTGAAGAACATGTGTCCATGGGGGAAACCCGGGAAACTGAGTCTCCCCACACAATAGCAGAGATTCTCATCTTGCATCCTCTCCTGAGCTAATGACAAAGGTGGATGTCCCGGGTGGGTGGGCCTGTGGAATGGGAGAGGGGAGGAAGTCTATTGTCATGCAGAGGGACATGGAAAGACTTGTCTGAAGCTTATCCCCTGCACTGGGGTCAGGTCGGGAAGGGACGGCACAGAGGTGAGCAGGAACCAACCGGCCTCTCTGTGGTGGGGCTGGCCCCGGGGCAGGCGTGGGGGTGATGGCTGGAAGTGGGATGGCGCGTGAGTTGGCACCAGCCAGCGGTGAAGGCAGCGACTCAGAGGTCAGGGATCTCTCTCTCTGTCTCTGTCTCTGTCTCTCTCCCTCCGGGAGCTGAAGAGAGTAAGGTGGCGCCCCCTGCCCACCTCGCCTACCTCTCCATGGGCCCTTCTTTCTCTGGCCGCTCCGGGAGCCCTGCGGGCTTGGGTTCAAGCCCCCACACACCGCACAGGCCAAGGGCGCATGCGCGACCGCCGGGGCCTAGGGCTGGCCTGGGGGGGGTGGGGGGGGTCCTCAGTGAAGGCCCCGCCCTCCCTCCAGGCTCTGACCCAGCTGCAGCTCTTCCATCGCCGCCCTTCTGGACTCGGCTTCAGCTGTCTCCCTCCCCTTCCCCACTCCCACTCAGCTTGCAGGCCGCTTCCCTGCCTTGAAAGCATGGCTCTGGCCCTGAGGGCCACAGACCTACTGGGCTTCAAGCTCAAGGCTCTGCCTGGGCCTGCTGCTTCGGCCAGGGGCTCATTTTTTCCTGGAAAGACAAAGCCATGGCCTCACCCCACGCCTGCACTTTGCCACGGCAGGCAGCCCAGATGTAGGAAAGGCTCTGTGGAGTCAGAAGTGCCGAGACAGGCAGATGGCACCAGAGGGTTTGGGGGCCAGGGCGCAACTGGGCTAGCCCCTCCTCCCGGGAGTCGGGGAGGCCCGGCCTTCCTAGTGCCCAGGCCACGGCTCCGGGGAGAAACCCGCCATGGAGGGCACGCGGGAGGCCCTCTGCCTGAGGTGGCAGGTGTCACGCCAGGGCCACTGCAAGCCTGGCTCGGCTTGCCTGCTTTCTCCAAAGGAGGCTGGCCGACCAGCCGAACCTGGCACCTGGGCCAGGCCCCTTCCAAGGGGACGAGTTCCAGAGGCTAGAGCCCTGGGGGCGGCTGCCAAGTCTCCTGGGGCGTGTGCTGGGCCCCCGTCAGAGGAGGAAGCAGCCTGGTAAACGGTGTGCCAGGCCTGAGATCTGGAGGCCTCCCACAGCCGGGTCCCTGTCCTGCCCAGGCCCCCCGAGGGAGGACGATGGTCGGGCAGTGGCGATGGTCGGGCAGTGGCGAGCGGGGTGGGGCTGGCGCCGAGCCTGCCCTTGGATGCCCCGGGGAAGGGCGCCGGGGGATGGGCTGCCCCTGGCCAGGTCTGAGGGACCGACCCAGCTCGGGGCTGTCGGGGGCAGAGAGAGAACCCCCCTCCGCCCTTTCCCTTCAGGTTCTTAGGGCTGGCCAAATCCTTCCCAAGACAGCTTGTCTGGAGAAAATCAGACCCAGCTGAAGAACATGTGTCCATGGGGGAAACCCGGGAAACTGAGTCTCCCCACACAATAGCAGAGATTCTCATCTTGCATCCTCTCCTGAGCTAATGACAAAGGTGGATGTCCCGGGTGGGTGGGCCTGTGGAATGGGAGAGGGGAGGAAGTCTATTGTCATGCAGAGGGACATGGAAAGACTTGTCTGAAGCTTATCCCCTGCACTGGGGTCAGGTCGGGAAGGGACGGCACAGAGGTGAGCAGGAACCAACCGGCCTCTCTGTGGTGGGGCTGGCCCCGGGGCAGGCATGGGGGTGATGGCTGGAAGTGGGATGGCGCGTGATTTGGCACCAGCCAGCGGTGGAGGCAGAGACTTAGAGGTCAGGGATCTCTCTCTCTGTCTCTGTCTCTGTCTCTCTCCCTCAGGGAGCTGAAGAGAGTAAGGTGGCGCCCCCTGCCCACCTCGCCTACCTCTCCATGGGCCCTTCTTTCTCTGGCCGCTCCGGGAGCCCTGCGGGCTTGGGTTCAAGCCCCCACACACCGCACAGGCCAAGGGCGCATGCGCGACCGCCGGGGCCTAGGGCTGGCCTGGGGGGGGTGGGGGGGTCCTCAGTGAAGGCCCCGCCCTCCCTCCAGGCTCTGACCCAGCTGCAGCTCTTCCATCGCCGCCCTTCTGGACTCGGCTTCAGCTGTCTCCCTCCCCTCCCCCACTCCCACTCAGCTTGCAGGCCGCTTCCCTGCCTTGAAAGCATTGCTCTGGCCCTGAGGGCCACAGACCTACTGGGCTTCAAGCTCAAGACTCTGCCTGGGCCTGCTGCTTCGGCCAGGGGCTCATTTTTTCCTGGAAAGACAAAGCCATGGCCTCACCCCACGCCTGCACTTTGCCACGGCAGGCAGCCCAGATGTAGGAAAGGCTGTGTGGAGTCAGAAGTGCCGAGACAGGCAGATGGCACCAGAGGGTTTGGGGGCCAGGGCGCAACTGGGCTAGCCCCTCCTCCCGGGAGTCGGGGAGGCCCGGCCTTCCTAGTGCCCAGGCCACGGCTCCGGGGAGAAACCCGCCATGGAGGGCACGCGGGAGGCCCTCTGCCTGAGGTGGCAGGTGTCACGCCAGGGCCACTGCAAGCCTGGCTCGGCTTGCCTGCTTTCTCCAAAGGAGGCTGGCCGACCAGCCGAACCTGGCACCTGGGCCAGGCCCCTTCCAAGGGGACGAGTTCCAGAGGCTAGAGCCCTGGGGGCGGCTGCCAAGTCTCCTGGGGCGTGTGCTGGGCCCCCGTCAGAGGAGGAAGCAGCCTGGTAAACGGTGTGCCAGGCCTGAGATCTGGAGGCCTCCCACAGCCGGGTCCCTGTCCTGCCCAGGCCCCCCGAGGGAGGACGATGGTCGGGCAGTGGCGAGCGGGGTGGGGCTGGCGCCGAGCCTGCCCTTGGATGCCCCGGGGAAGG
Source organism: Diceros bicornis minor (assembly GCF_020826845.1). NCBI lineage: Eukaryota > Metazoa > Chordata > Mammalia > Perissodactyla > Rhinocerotidae > Diceros > Diceros bicornis. Next base: position 24,440 of record NW_026691861.1, on the reverse strand, counting down.
GCGCCGGGGGATGGGCTGCCCCTGGCCAGGTCTGAGGGACCGACCCAGCTCGGGGCTGTCGGGGGCAGAGAGAGAACCCCCCTCCGCCCTTTCCCTTCAGGTTCTTAGGGCTGGCCAAATTCTTCCCAAGACAGCTTGTCTGGAGAAAATCAGACCCAGCTGAAGAACATGTGTCCATGGGGGAAACCCGGGAAACTGAGTCTCCCCACACAATAGCAGAGATTCTCATCTTGCATCCTCTCCTGAGCTAATGACAAAGGTGGATGTCCCGGGTGGGCCTGTGGAATGGGAGAGGGGAGGAAGTCTATTGTCATGCAGAGGGACATGGAAAGACTTGTCTGAAGCTTATCCCGTGCACTGGGGTCAGGTCGGGAAGGGACGGCACAGAGGTGAGCAGGAACCAACCGGCCTCTCTGTGGTGGGGCTGGCCCCGGGGCAGGCGTGGGGGTGATGGCTGGAAGTGGGATGGCGCGTGAGTTGGCACCAGCCAGCGGTGGAGGCAGAGACTCAGAGGTCAGGGATCTCTCTCTCTGTCTCTGTCACTGTCTCTCTCCCTCAGGGAGCTGAGGAGAGAAAGGTGGCGCCCCCTGCCCACCTCGCCTACCTCTCCATGGGCCCTTCTTTCTCTGGCCGCTCCGGGAGCACTGCGGGCTTGGGTTCAACCCCCCACACACCGCACAGGCCAAAGGCGCATGCGTGACCGCCTGGGCTTAGGGCTGACCTCGGGGTGGGGGGGGTCCTCAGTGAAGGCCCCGCCCTCCCTCCAGGCTCTGACCCAGCTGCAGCTCTTCCATCGCCGCCCTTCTGGACTCGGCTTCAGCTGTCTCCCTCACCTCCCCCACTCCCACTCAGCTTGCAGGCCGCTTCCCTGCCTTGAAAGCATGGCTCTGGCCCTGAGGGCCACAGACCTACTGGGCTTCAAGCTCAAGGCTCTGCCTGGGCCTGCTGCTTCGGCCAGGGGCTCATTTTTTCCTGGAAAGACAAAACCATGGCCTCACCCCACGCCTGCACTTTGCCACGGCAGGCAGCCCAGATGCAGGAAAGGCTCTGTGGAGTCAGAAGTGCCGAGACAGGCAGATGGCACCAGAGGGTTTGGGGGCCAGGGCGCAACTGCGCTAGCCCCTCCTCCCGGGAGTCGGGGAGGCCCGGCCTTCCTAGTGCCCAGGCCACGGCTCCGGGGAGAAACCCGCCATGGAGGGCACGCGGGAGGCCCTCTGCCTGAGGTGGCAGGTGTCACGCCAGGGCCACTGCAAGCCTGGCTTGGCTTGCCTGCTTTCTCCAAAGGAGGCTGGCCGACCAGCCGAACCTGGCACCAGGGCCAGGCCCCTTCCAAGGGGACGAGTTCCAGAGGCTAGAAACCTGGGGGCGGCTGCCAAGTCTCCTGGGGCGTGTGCTGGGCCCCCGTCAGAGGAGGAAGCAGCCTGGTAAACGGTGTGCCAGCCTGAGATCTGGAGGCCTCCCACACCCGGGTCCCTGTCCTGCCCAGGCCCCCCGAGGGAGGACGATGGTCGGGCAGTGGCGAGCGGGGTGGGGCTGGCACCGAGCCTGCCCTTGGATGCCCTGGGGAAGGGCGCCGGGGGATGGTCTGCCCCTGGCCAGGGCTGAGGGACCGACCCAGCTCGGGGCTGTCGGGGGCAGAGAGAGAACCCCCCTCCGCCCTTTCCCTTCAGGTTCTTAGGGCTGGCCAAATCCTTCCCAAGACAGCTTGTCTGGAGAAAATCAGACCCAGCTGAAGAACATGTGTCCATGGGGGAAACCCGGGAAACTGAGTCTCCCCACACAATAGCAGAGATTCTCATCTTGCATCCTCTCCTGAGCTAATGACAAAGGTGGATGTCCTGGGTGGGCCTGTGGAATGGGAGAGGGGAGGAAGTCTATTGTCATGCAGAGGGACATGGAAAGACTTGTCTGAAGCTTATCCCCTGCACTGGGGTCAGGTAGGGAAGGGACGGCACAGAGGTGAGCAGGAACCAACCGGCCTCTCTGTGGTGGGGCTGGCCCCGAGGCAGGCGTGGGGGTGATGGTTGGAAGTGGGATGGCGCGTGAGTTAGCACCAGCCAGCGGTGAAGGCAGAGACTCAGAGGTCAGGGATCTCTCTCTCTGTCTCTGTCTCTCTCTCTCTCCCTCAGGGAGCTGAGGAGAGTAAGGTGGCGCCCCCTGCCCACCTCGCCTACCTCTCCATGGGCCCTTCTTTCTCTGGCCGCTCCGGGAGCCCTGCGGGCTTGGGTTCAAGCCCCCACACACCGCACAGGCCAAGGGCGCATGCGCGACCGCCGGGGCCTAGGGCTGGCCTCGGGGGGCGGGGGGGTCCTCAGTGAAGGCCCCGCCCTCCCTCCAGGCTCTGACCCAGCTGCAGCTCTTCCATCGCCGCCCTTCTGGACTCGGCTTCAGCTGTCTCCCTCCCCTCCCCCACTCCCACTCAGCTTGCAGGCTGCTTCCCTGCCTTGAAAGCATTGCTCTGGCCCTGAGGGCCACAGACCTACTGGGCTTCAAGCTCAAGGCTCTGCCTGGGCCTGCTGCTTCGGCCAGGGGCTCATTTTTTCCTGGAAAGACAAAGCCATGGCCTCACCCCACGCCTGCACTTTGCCACGGCAGGCAGCCCAGAGGTAGGAAAGGCTGTGTGGAGTCAGAAGTGCCGAGACAGGCAGATGGCACCAGAGGGTTTGGGGGCCAGGGCGCAACTGGGCTAGCCCCTCCTCCCGGGAGTCGGGGAGGCCCGGCCTTCCTAGTGCCCAGGCCACGGCTCCGGGGAGAAACCCGCCATGGAGGGCACGCGGGAGGCCCTCTGCCTGAGGTGGCAGGTGTCACGCCAGGGCCACTGCAAGCCTGGCTCGGCTTGCCTGCTTTCTCCAAAGGAGGCTGGCCGACCAGCCGAACCTGGGACCTGGGCCAGGCCCCTTCCAAGGGGACGAGTTCCAGAGGCTAGAGCCCTGGGGGCGGCTGCCAAGTCTCCTGGGGCGTGTGCTGGGCCCCCGTCAGAGGAGGAAGCAGCCTGGTAAACGGTGTGCCAGGCCTGAGATCTGGAGGCCTCCCACAGCCGGGTCCCTGTCCTGCCCAGGCCCCCCGAGGGAGGACGATGGTCGGGCAGTGGCGATGGTCGGGCAGTGGCGAGCGGGGTGGGGCTGGCGCCGAGCCTGCCCTTGGATGCCCCGGGGAAGGGCGCCGGGGGATGGGCTGCCCCTGGCCAGGTCTGAGGGACCGACCCAGCTCGGGGCTGTCGGGGGCAGAGAGAGAACCCCCCTCCGCCCTTTCCCTTCAGGTTCTTAGGGCTGGCCAAATCCTTCCCAAGACAGCTTGTCTGGAGAAAATCAGACCCAGCTGAAGAACATGTGTCCATGGGGGAAACCCGGGAAACTGAGTCTCCCCACACAATAGCAGAGATTCTCATCTTGCATCCTCTCCTGAGCTAATGACAAAGGTGGATGTCCCGGGTGGGTGGGCCTGTGGAATGGGAGAGGGGAGGAAGTCTATTGTCATGCAGAGGGACATGGAAAGACTTGTCTGAAGCTTATCCCCTGCACTGGGGTCAGGTCGGGAAGGGACGGCACAGAGGTGAGCAGGAACCAACCGGCCTCTCTGTGGTGGGGCTGGCCCCGGGGCAGGCATGGGGGTGATGGCTGGAAGTGGGATGGCGCGTGATTTGGCACCAGCCAGCGGTGGAGGCAGAGACTTAGAGGTCAGGGATCTCTCTCTCTGTCTCTGTCTCTGTCTCTCTCCCTCAGGGAGCTGAAGAGAGTAAGGTGGCGCCCCCTGCCCACCTCGCCTACCTCTCCATGGGCCCTTCTTTCTCTGGCCGCTCCGGGAGCCCTGCGGGCTTGGGTTCAAGCCCCCACACACCGCACAGGCCAAGGGCGCATGCGCGACCGCCGGGGCCTAGGGCTGGCCTGGGGGGGGTGGGGGGGTCCTCAGTGAAGGCCCCGCCCTCCCTCCAGGCTCTGACCCAGCTGCAGCTCTTCCATCGCCGCCCTTCTGGACTCGGCTTCAGCTGTCTCCCTCCCCTCCCCCACTCCCACTCAGCTTGCAGGCCGCTTCCCTGCCTTGAAAGCATTGCTCTGGCCCTGAGGGCCACAGACCTACTGGGCTTCAAGCTCAAGACTCTGCCTGGGCCTGCTGCTTCGGCCAGGGGCTCATTTTTTCCTGGAAAGACAAAGCCATGGCCTCACCCCACGCCTGCACTTTGCCACGGCAGGCAGCCCAGATGTAGGAAAGGCTGTGTGGAGTCAGAAGTGCCGAGACAGGCAGATGGCACCAGAGGGTTTGGGGGCCAGGGCGCAACTGGGCTAGCCCCTCCTCCCGGGAGTCGGGGAGGCCCGGCCTTCCTAGTGCCCAGGCCACGGCTCCGGGGAGAAACCCGCCATGGAGGGCACGCGGGAGGCCCTCTGCCTGAGGTGGCAGGTGTCACGCCAGGGCCACTGCAAGCCTGGCTCGGCTTGCCTGCTTTCTCCAAAGGAGGCTGGCCGACCAGCCGAACCTGGCACCTGGGCCAGGCCCCTTCCAAGGGGACGAGTTCCAGAGGCTAGAGCCCTGGGGGCGGCTGCCAAGTCTCCTGGGGCGTGTGCTGGGCCCCCGTCAGAGGAGGAAGCAGCCTGGTAAACGGTGTGCCAGGCCTGAGATCTGGAGGCCTCCCACAGCCGGGTCCCTGTCCTGCCCAGGCCCCCCGAGGGAGGACGATGGTCGGGCAGTGGCGATGGTCGGGCAGTGGCGAGCGGGGTGGGGCTGGCGCCGAGCCTGCCCTTGGATGCCCCGGGGAAGGGCGCCGGGGGATGGGCTGCCCCTGGCCAGGTCTGAGGGACCGACCCAGCTCGGGGCTGTCGGGGGCAGAGAGAGAACCCCCCTCCGCCCTTTCCCTTCAGGTTCTTAGGGCTGGCCAAATCCTTCCCAAGACAGCTTGTCTGGAGAAAATCAGACCCAGCTGAAGAACATGTGTCCATGGGGGAAACCCGGGAAACTGAGTCTCCCCACACAATAGCAGAGATTCTCATCTTGCATCCTCTCCTGAGCTAATGACAAAGGTGGATGTCCCGGGTGGGTGGGCCTGTGGAATGGGAGAGGGGAGGAAGTCTATTGTCATGCAGAGGGACATGGAAAGACTTGTCTGAAGCTTATCCCCTGCACTGGGGTCAGGTCGGGAAGGGACGGCACAGAGGTGAGCAGGAACCAACCGGCCTCTCTGTGGTGGGGCTGGCCCCGGGGCAGGCGTGGGGGTGATGGCTGGAAGTGGGATGGCGCGTGAGTTGGCACCAGCCAGCGGTGAAGGCAGAGACTCAGAGGTCAGGGATCTCTCTCTCTGTCTCTGTCTCTGTCTCTCTCCCTCCGGGAGCTGAAGAGAGTAAGGTGGCGCCCCCTGCCCACCTCGCCTACCTCTCCATGGGCCCTTCTTTCTCTGGCCGCTCCGGGAGCCCTGCGGGCTTGGGTTCAAGCCCCCACACACCGCACAGGCCAAGGGCGCATGCGCGACCGCCGGGGCCTAGGGCTGGCCTCGGGGGGGGGGGGTGGGGGGGTCCTCAGTGAAGGCCCCGCCCTCCCTCCAGGCTCTGACCCAGCTGCAGCTCTTCCATCGCCGCCCTTCTGGACTCGGCTTCAGCTGTCTCCCTCCCCTTCCCCACTCCCACTCAGCTTGCAGGCCGCTTCCCTGCCTTGAAAGCATGGCTCTGGCCCTGAGGGCCACAGACCTACTGGGCTTCAAGCTCAAGGCTCTGCCTGGGCCTGCTGCTTCGGCCAGGGGCTCATTTTTTCCTGGAAAGACAAAGCCATGGCCTCACCCCACGCCTGCACTTTGCCACGGCAGGCAGCCCAGATGTAGGAAAGGCTCTGTGGAGTCAGAAGTGCCAAGACAGGCAGATGGCACCAGAGGGTTTGGGGGCCAGGGCGCAACTGGGCTAGCCCCTCCTCCCGGGAGTCGGGGAGGCCCGGCCTTCCTAGTGCCCAGGCCACGGCTCCGGGGAGAAACCCGCCATGGAGGGCACGCGGGAGGCCCTCTGCCTGAGGTGGCAGGTGTCACGCCAGGGCCACTGCAAGCCTGGCTCGGCTTGCCTGCTTTCTCCAAAGGAGGCTGGCCGACCAGCCGAACCTGGCACCTGGGCCAGGCCCCTTCCAAGGGGACGAGTTCCAGAGGCTAGAGCCCTGGGGGCGGCTGCCAAGTCTCCTGGGGCGTGTGCTGGGCCCCCGTCAGAGGAGGAAGCAGCCTGGTAAACGGTGTGCCAGGCCTGAGATCTGGAGGCCTCCCACACCCGGGTCCCTGTCCTGCCCAGGCCCACCGAGGGAGGACGATGGTCGGGCAGTGGCGAGCGGGGTGGGGCTGGCGCCGAGCCTGCCCTTGGATGCCCCGGGGAAGGGCGCCGGGGGATGGGCTGCCCCTGGCCAGGTCTGAGGGACCGACCCAGCTCGGGGCTGTCGGGGGCAGAGAGAGAACCCCCCTCCGCCCTTTCCCTTCAGGTTCTTAGGGCTGGCCAAATCCTTCCCAAGACAGCTTGTCTGGAGAAAATCAGACCCAGCTGAAGAACATGTGTCCATGGGGGAAACCCGGGAAACTGAGTCTCCCCACACAATAGCAGAGATTCTCATCTTGCATCCTCTCCTGAGCTAATGACAAAGGTGGATGTCCCGGGTGGGTGGGCCTGTGGAATGGGAGAGGGGAGGAAGTCTATTGTCATGCAGAGGGACATGGAAAGACTTGTCTGAAGCTTATCCCCTGCACTGGGGTCAGGTCGGGAAGGGACGGCACAGAGGTGAGCAGGAACCAACCGGCCTCTCTGTGGTGGGGCTGGCCCCGGGGCAGGCATGGGGGTGATGGCTGGAAGTGGGATGGCGCGTGATTTGGCACCAGCCAGCGGTGGAGGCAGAGACTTAGAGGTCAGGGATCTCTCTCTCTGTCTCTGTCTCTGTCTCTCTCCCTCAGGGAGCTGAAGAGAGTAAGGTGGCGCCCCCTGCCCACCTCGCCTACCTCTCCATGGGCCCTTCTTTCTCTGGCCGCTCCGGGAGCCCTGCGGGCTTGGGTTCAAGCCCCCACACACCGCACAGGCCAAGGGCGCATGCGCGACCGCCGGGGCCTAGGGCTGGCCTGGGGGGGGTGGGGGGGTCCTCAGTGAAGGCCCCGCCCTCCCTCCAGGCTCTGACCCAGCTGCAGCTCTTCCATCGCCGCCCTTCTGGACTCGGCTTCAGCTGTCTCCCTCCCCTCCCCCACTCCCACTCAGCTTGCAGGCCGCTTCCCTGCCTTGAAAGCATTGCTCTGGCCCTGAGGGCCACAGACCTACTGGGCTTCAAGCTCAAGACTCTGCCTGGGCCTGCTGCTTCGGCCAGGGGCTCATTTTTTCCTGGAAAGACAAAGCCATGGCCTCACCCCACGCCTGCACTTTGCCACGGCAGGCAGCCCAGTTGTAGGAAAGGCTGTGTGGAGTCAGAAGTGCCGAGACAGGCAGATGGCACCAGAGGGTTTGGGGGCCAGGGCGCAACTGGGCTAGCCCCTCCTCCCGGGAGTCGGGGAGGCCCGGCCTTCCTAGTGCCCAGGCCACGGCTCCGGGGAGAAACCCGCCATGGAGGGCACGCGGGAGGCCCTCTGCCTGAGGTGGCAGGTGTCACGCCAGGGCCACTGCAAGCCTGGCTCGGCTTGCCTGCTTTCTCCAAAGGAGGCTGGCCGACCAGCCGAACCTGGCACCTGGGCCAGGCCCCTTCCAAGGGGACGAGTTCCAGAGGCTAGAGCCCTGGGGGCGGCTGCCAAGTCTCCTGGGGCGTGTGCTGGGCCCCCGTCAGAGGAGGAAGCAGCCTGGTAAACGGTGTGCCAGGCCTGAGATCTGGAGGCCTCCCACAGCCGGGTCCCTGTCCTGCCCAGGCCCCCCGAGGGAGGACGATGGTCGGGCAGTGGCGATGGTCGGGCAGTGGCGAGCGGGGTGGGGCTGGCGCCGAGCCTGCCCTTGGATGCCCCGGGGAAGGGCGCCGGGGGATGGGCTGCCCCTGGCCAGGTCTGAGGGACCGACCCAGCTCGGGGCTGTCGGGGGCAGAGAGAGAACCCCCCTCCGCCCTTTCCCTTCAGGTTCTTAGGGCTGGCCAAATCCTTCCCAAGACAGCTTGTCTGGAGAAAATCAGACCCAGCTGAAGAACATGTGTCCATGGGGGAAACCCGGGAAACTGAGTCTCCCCACACAATAGCAGAGATTCTCATCTTGCATCCTCTCCTGAGCTAATGACAAAGGTGGATGTCCCGGGTGTGTGGGCCTGTGGAATGGGAGAGGGGAGGAAGTCTATTGTCATGCAGAGGGACATGGAAAGACTTGTCTGAAGCTTATCCCCTGCACTGGGGTCAGGTCGGGAAGGGACGGCACAGAGGTGAGCAGGAACCAACCGGCCTCTCTGTGGTGGGGCTGGCCCCGGGGCAGGCGTGGGGGTGATGGCTGGAAGTGGGATGGCGCGTGAGTTGGCACCAGCCAGCGGTGAAGGCAGAGACTCAGAGGTCAGGGATCTCTCTCTCTGTCTCTGTCTCTGTCTCTCTCCCTCCGGGAGCTGAAGAGAGTAAGGTGGCGCCCCCTGCCCACCTCGCCTACCTCTCCATGGGCCCTTCTTTCTCTGGCCGCTCCGGGAGCCCTGCGGGCTTGGGTTCAAGCCCCCACACACCGCACAGGCCAAGGGCGCATGCGCGACCGCCGGGGCCTAGGGCTGGCCTGGGGGGGGTGGGGGGGTCCTCAGTGAAGGCCCCGCCCTCCCTCCAGGCTCTGACCCAGCTGCAGCTCTTCCATCGCCGCCCTTCTGGACTCGGCTTCAGCTGTCTCCCTCCCCTTCCCCACTCCCACTCAGCTTGCAGGCCGCTTCCCTGCCTTGAAAGCATGGCTCTGGCCCTGAGGGCCACAGACCTACTGGGCTTCAAGCTCAAGGCTCTGCCTGGGCCTGCTGCTTCGGCCAGGGGCTCATTTTTTCCTGGAAAGACAAAGCCATGGCCTCACCCCACGCCTGCACTTTGCCACGGCAGGCAGCCCAGATGTAGGAAAGGCTCTGTGGAGTCAGAAGTGCCGAGACAGGCAGATGGCACCAGAGGGTTTGGGGGCCAGGGCGCAACTGGGCTAGCCCCTCCTCCCGGGAGTCGGGGAGGCCCGGCCTTCCTAGTGCCCAGGCCACGGCTCCGGGGAGAAACCCGCCATGGAGGGCACGCGGGAGGCCCTCTGCCTGAGGTGGCAGGTGTCACGCCAGGGCCACTGCAAGCCTGGCTCGGCTTGCCTGCTTTCTCCAAAGGAGGCTGGCCGACCAGCCGAACCTGGCACCTGGGCCAGGCCCCTTCCAAGGGGACGAGTTCCAGAGGCTAGAGCCCTGGGGGCGGCTGCCAAGTCTCCTGGGGCGTGTGCTGGGCCCCCGTCAGAGGAGGAAGCAGCCTGGTAAACGGTGTGCCAGGCCTGAGATCTGGAGGCCTCCCACAGCCGGGTCCCTGTCCTGCCCAGGCCCCCCGAGGGAGGACGATGGTCGGGCAGTGGCGATGGTCGGGCAGTGGCGAGCGGGGTGGGGCTGGCGCCGAGCCTGCCCTTGGATGCCCCGGGGAAGGGCGCCGGGGGATGGGCTGCCCCTGGCCAGGTCTGAGGGACCGACCCAGCTCGGGGCTGTCGGGGGCAGAGAGAGAACCCCCCTCCGCCCTTTCCCTTCAGGTTCTTAGGGCTGGCCAAATCCTTCCCAAGACAGCTTGTCTGGAGAAAATCAGACCCAGCTGAAGAACATGTGTCCATGGGGGAAACCCGGGAAACTGAGTCTCCCCACACAATAGCAGAGATTCTCATCTTGCATCCTCTCCTGAGCTAATGACAAAGGTGGATGTCCCGGGTGGGTGGGCCTGTGGAATGGGAGAGGGGAGGAAGTCTATTGTCATGCAGAGGGACATGGAAAGACTTGTCTGAAGCTTATCCCCTGCACTGGGGTCAGGTCGGGAAGGGACGGCACAGAGGTGAGCAGGAACCAACCGGCCTCTCTGTGGTGGGGCTGGCCCCGGGGCAGGCATGGGGGTGATGGCTGGAAGTGGGATGGCGCGTGATTTGGCACCAGCCAGCGGTGGAGGCAGAGACTTAGAGGTCAGGGATCTCTCTCTCTGTCTCTGTCTCTGTCTCTCTCCCTCAGGGAGCTGAAGAGAGTAAGGTGGCGCCCCCTGCCCACCTCGCCTACCTCTCCATGGGCCCTTCTTTCTCTGGCCGCTCCGGGAGCCCTGCGGGCTTGGGTTCAAGCCCCCACACACCGCACAGGCCAAGGGCGCATGCGCGACCGCCGGGGCCTAGGGCTGGCCTGGGGGGGGTGGGGGGGTCCTCAGTGAAGGCCCCGCCCTCCCTCCAGGCTCTGACCCAGCTGCAGCTCTTCCATCGCCGCCCTTCTGGACTCGGCTTCAGCTGTCTCCCTCCCCTCCCCCACTCCCACTCAGCTTGCAGGCCGCTTCCCTGCCTTGAAAGCATTGCTCTGGCCCTGAGGGCCACAGACCTACTGGGCTTCAAGCTCAAGACTCTGCCTGGGCCTGCTGCTTCGGCCAGGGGCTCATTTTTTCCTGGAAAGACAAAGCCATGGCCTCACCCCACGCCTGCACTTTGCCACGGCAGGCAGCCCAGATGTAGGAAAGGCTGTGTGGAGTCAGAAGTGCCGAGACAGGCAGATGGCACCAGAGGGTTTGGGGGCCAGGGCGCAACTGGGCTAGCCCCTCCTCCCGGGAGTCGGGGAGGCCCGGCCTTCCTAGTGCCCAGGCCACGGCTCCGGGGAGAAACCCGCCATGGAGGGCACGCGGGAGGCCCTCTGCCTGAGGTGGCAGGTGTCACGCCAGGGCCACTGCAAGCCTGGCTCGGCTTGCCTGCTTTCTCCAAAGGAGGCTGGCCGACCAGCCGAACCTGGCACCTGGGCCAGGCCCCTTCCAAGGGGACGAGTTCCAGAGGCTAGAGCCCTGGGGGCGGCTGCCAAGTCTCCTGGGGCGTGTGCTGGGCCCCCGTCAGAGGAGGAAGCAGCCTGGTAAACGGTGTGCCAGGCCTGAGATCTGGAGGCCTCCCACAGCCGGGTCCCTGTCCTGCCCAGGCCCCCCGAGGGAGGACGATGGTCGGGCAGTGGCGATGGTCGGGCAGTGGCGAGCGGGGTGGGGCTGGCGCCGAGCCTGCCCTTGGATGCCCCGGGGAAGGGCGCCGGGGGATGGGCTGCCCCTGGCCAGGTCTGAGGGACCGACCCAGCTCGGGGCTGTCGGGGGCAGAGAGAGAACCCCCCTCCGCCCTTTCCCTTCAGGTTCTTAGGGCTGGCCAAATCCTTCCCAAGACAGCTTGTCTGGAGAAAATCAGACCCAGCTGAAGAACATGTGTCCATGGGGGAAACCCGGGAAACTGAGTCTCCCCACACAATAGCAGAGATTCTCATCTTGCATCCTCTCCTGAGCTAATGACAAAGGTGGATGTCCCGGGTGGGTGGGCCTGTGGAATGGGAGAGGGGAGGAAGTCTATTGTCATGCAGAGGGACATGGAAAGACTTGTCTGAAGCTTATCCCCTGCACTGGGGTCAGGTCGGGAAGGGACGGCACAGAGGTGAGCAGGAACCAACCGGCCTCTCTGTGGTGGGGCTGGCCCCGGGGCAGGCGTGGGGGTGATGGCTGGAAGTGGGATGGCGCGTGAGTTGGCACCAGCCAGCGGTGAAGGCAGAGACTCAGAGGTCAGGGATCTCTCTCTCTGTCTCTGTCTCTGTCTCTCTCCCTCCGGGAGCTGAAGAGAGTAAGGTGGCGCCCCCTGCCCACCTCGCCTACCTCTCCATGGGCCCTTCTTTCTCTGGCCGCTCCGGGAGCCCTGCGGGCTTGGGTTCAAGCCCCCACACACCGCACAGGCCAAGGGCGCATGCGCGACCGCCGGGGCCTAGGGCTGGCCTCGGGGGGGGGGGGGGGTGGGGGGGTCCTCAGTGAAGGCCCCGCCCTCCCTCCAGGCTCTGACCCAGCTGCAGCTCTTCCATCGCCGCCCTTCTGGACTCGGCTTCAGCTGTCTCCCTCCCCTTCCCCACTCCCACTCAGCTTGCAGGCCGCTTCCCTGCCTTGAAAGCATGGCTCTGGCCCTGAGGGCCACAGACCTACTGGGCTTCAAGCTCAAGGCTCTGCCTGGGCCTGCTGCTTCGGCCAGGGGCTCATTTTTTCCTGGAAAGACAAAGCCATGGCCTCACCCCACGCCTGCACTTTGCCACGGCAGGCAGCCCAGATGTAGGAAAGGCTCTGTGGAGTCAGAAGTGCCAAGACAGGCAGATGGCACCAGAGGGTTTGGGGGCCAGGGCGCAAGTGGGCTAGCCCCTCCTCCCGGGAGTCGGGGAGGCCCGGCCTTCCTAGTGCCCAGGCCACGGCTCCGGGGAGAAACCCGCCATGGAGGGCACGCGGGAGGCCCTCTGCCTGAGGTGGCAGGTGTCACGCCAGGGCCACTGCAAGCCTGGCTCGGCTTGCCTGCTTTCTCCAAAGGAGGCTGGCCGACCAGCCGAACCTGGCACCTGGGCCAGGCCCCTTCCAAGGGGACGAGTTCCAGAGGCTAGAGCCCTGGGGGCGGCTGCCAAGTCTCCTGGGGCGTGTGCTGGGCCCCCGTCAGAGGAGGAAGCAGCCTGGTAAACGGTGTGCCAGGCCTGAGATCTGGAGGCCTCCCACAGCCGGGTCCCTGTCCTGCCCAGGCCCCCCGAGGGAGGACGATGGTCGGGCAGTGGCGATGGTCGGGCAGTGGCGAGCGGGGTGGGGCTGGCGCCGAGCCTGCCCTTGGATGCCCCGGGGAAGGGCGCCGGGGGATGGGCTGCCCCTGGCCAGGTCTGAGGGACCGACCCAGCTCGGGGCTGTCGGGGGCAGAGAGAGAACCCCCCTCCGCCCTTTCCCTTCAGGTTCTTAGGGCTGGCCAAATCCTTCCCAAGACAGCTTGTCTGGAGAAAATCAGACCCAGCTGAAGAACATGTGTCCATGGGGGAAACCCGGGAAACTGAGTCTCCCCACACAATAGCAGAGATTCTCATCTTGCATCCTCTCCTGAGCTAATGACAAAGGTGGATGTCCCGGGTGGGTGGGCCTGTGGAATGGGAGAGGGGAGGAAGTCTATTGTCATGCAGAGGGACATGGAAAGACTTGTCTGAAGCTTATCCCCTGCACTGGGGTCAGGTCGGGAAGGGACGGCACAGAGGTGAGCAGGAACCAACCGGCCTCTCTGTGGTGGGGCTGGCCCCGGGGCAGGCGTGGGGGTGATGGCTGGAAGTGGGATGGCGCGTGAGTTGGCACCAGCCAGCGGTGAAGGCAGAGACTCAGAGGTCAGGGATCTCTCTCTCTGTCTCTGTCTCTGTCTCTCTCCCTCCGGGAGCTGAAGAGAGTAAGGTGGCGCCCCCTGCCCACCTCGCCTACCTCTCCATGGGCCCTTCTTTCTCTGGCCGCTCCGGGAGCCCTGCGGCTTGGGTTCAAGCCCCCACACACCGCACAGGCCAAGGGCGCATGCGCGACCGCCGGGGCCTAGGGCTGGCCTCGGGGGGGGGGGGGGTGGGGGGGTCCTCAGTGAAGGCCCCGCCCTCCCTCCAGGCTCTGACCCAGCTGCAGCTCTTCCATCGCCGCCCTTCTGGACTCGGCTTCAGCTGTCTCCCTCCCCTCCCCCACTCCCACTCAGCTTGCAGGCCGCTTCCCTGCCTTGAAAGCATGGCTCTGGCCCTGAGGGCCACAGACCTACTGGGCTTCAAGCTCAAGGCTCTGCCTGGGCCTGCTGCTTCGGCCAGGGGCTCATTTTTTCCTGGAAAGACAAAGCCATGGCCTCACCCCACGCCTGCACTTTGCCACGGCAGGCAGCCCAGATGTAGGAAAGGCTGTGTGGAGTCAGAAGTGCAAGACAGGCAGATGGCACCAGAGGGTTTGGGGGCCAGGGCGCAACTGGGCTAGCCCCTCCTCCCGGGAGTCGGGGAGGCCCGGCCTTCCTAGTGCCCAGGCCACGGCTCCGGGGAGAAACCCGCATGGAGGGCACGCGGGAGGCCCTCTGCCTGAGGTGGCAGGTGTCACGCCAGGGCCACTGCAAGCCTGGCTCGGCTTGCCTGCTTTCTCCAAAGGAGGCTGGCCGACCAGCCGAACCTGGCACCTGGGCCAGGCCCCTTCCAAGGGGACGAGTTCCAGAGGCTAGAGCCCTGGGGGCGGCTGCCAAGTCTCCTGGGGCGTGTGCTGGGCCCCCGTCAGAGGAGGAAGCAGCCTGGTAAACGGTGTGCCAGGCCTGAGATCTGGAGGCCTCCCACAGCCGGGTCCCTGTCCTGCCCAGGCCCCCGAGGGAGGACGATGGTCGGGCAGTGGCGATGGTCGGGCAGTGGCGAGCGGGGTGGGGCTGGCGCCGAGCCTGCCCTTGGATGCCCCGGGGAAGGGCGCCGGGGGATGGGCTGCCCCTGGCCAGGTCTGAGGGACCGACCCAGCTCGGGGCTGTCGGGGGCAGAGAGAGAACCCCCCTCCGCCCTTTCCCTTCAGGTTCTTAGGGCTGGCCAAATCCTTCCAAGACAGCTTGTCTGGAGAAAATCAGACCCAGCTGAAGAACATGTGTCCATGGGGAAACCCGGGAAACTGAGTCTCCCCACACAATAGCAGAGATTCTCATCTTGCATCCTCTCCTGAGCTAATGACAAAGGTGGATGTGGATGTCCCGGGTGGGTGGGCCTGTGGAATGGGAGAGGGGAGGAAGTCTATTGTCATGCAGAGGGACATGGAAAGACTTGTCTGAAGCTTATCCCCTGCACTGGGGTCAGGTCGGGAAGGGACGGCACAGAGGTGAGCAGGAACCAACCGGCCTCTCTGTGGTGGGGCTGGCCCCGGGGCAGGCGTGGGGGTGATGGCTGGAAGTGGGATGGCGCGTGAGTTGGCACCAGCCAGCGGTGAAGGCAGAGACTCAGAGGTCAGGGATCTCTCTCTCTGTCTCTGTCTCTGTCTCTCTCCCTCCGGGAGCTGAAGAGAGTAAGGTGGCGCCCCCTGCCCACCTCGCCTACCTCTCCATGGGCCCTTCTTTCTCTGGCCGCTCCGGGAGCCCTGCGGGCTTGGGTTCAAGCCCCCACACACCGCACAGGCCAAGGGCGCATGCGCGACCGCCGGGGCCTAGGGCTGGCCTCGGGGGGGGGGGGGGGGGGGTGGGGGGGTCCTCAGTGAAGGCCCCGCCCTCCCTCCAGGCTCTGACCCAGCTGCAGCTCTTCCATCGCCGCCCTTCTGGACTCGGCTTCAGCTGTCTCCCTCCCCTTCCCCACTCCCACTCAGCTTGCAGGCCGCTTCCCTGCCTTGAAAGCATGGCTCTGGCCCTGAGGGCCACAGACCTACTGGGCTTCAAGCTCAAGGCTCTGCCTGGGCCTGCTGCTTCGGCCAGGGGCTCATTTTTTCCTGGAAAGACAAAGCCATGGCCTCACCCCACGCCTGCACTTTGCCACGGCAGGCAGCCCAGATGTAGGAAAGGCTCTGTGGAGTCAGAAGTGCCAAGACAGGCAGATGGCACCAGAGGGTTTGGGGGCCAGGGCGCAACTGGGCTAGCCCCTCCTCCCGGGAGTCGGGGAGGCCCGGCCTTCCTAGTGCCCAGGCCACGGCTCCGGGGAGAAACCCGCCATGGAGGGCACGCGGGAGGCCCTCTGCCTGAGGTGGCAGGTGTCACGCCAGGGCCACTGCAAGCCTGGCTCGGCTTGCCTGCTTTCTCCAAAGGAGGCTGGCCGACCAGCCGAACCTGGCACCTGGGCCAGGCCCCTTCCAAGGGGACGAGTTCCAGAGGCTAGAGCCCTGGGGGCGGCTGCCAAGTCTCCTGGGGCGTGTGCTGGGCCCCCGTCAGAGGAGGAAGCAGCCTGGTAAACGGTGTGCCAGGCCTGAGATCTGGAGGCCTCCCACAGCCGGGTCCCTGTCCTGCCCAGGCCCCCCGAGGGAGGACGATGGTCGGGCAGTGGCGAGCGGGGTGGGGCTGGCGCCGAGCCTGCCCTTGGATGCCCCAGGGAAGGGCGCCGGGGGATGGGCTGCCCCTGGCCAGGTCTGAGGGACCGACCCAGCTCGGGGCTGTCGGGGGCAGAGAGAGAACCCCCCTCCGCCCTTTCCCTTCAGGTTCTTAGGGCTGGCCAAATCCTTCCCAAGACAGCTTGTCTGGAGAAAATCAGACCCAGCTGAAGAACATGTGTCCATGGGGGAAACCCGTGAAACTGAGTCTCCCCACACAATAGCAGAGATTCTCATCTTGCATCCTCTCCTGAGCTAATGACAAAGGTGGATGTCCCGGGTGGGTGGGCCTGTGGAATGGGAGAGGGGAGGAAGTCTATTGTCATGCAGAGGGACATGGAAAGACTTGTCTGAAGCTTATCCCCTGCACTGGGGTCAGGTCGGGAAGGGACGGCACAGAGGTGAGCAGGAACCAACCGGCCTCTCTGTGGTGGGGCTGGCCCCGGGGCAGGCATGGGGGTGATGGCTGGAAGTGGGATGGCGCGTGATTTGGCACCAGCCAGCGGTGGAGGCAGAGACTTAGAGGTCAGGGATCTCTCTCTCTGTCTCTGTCTCTGTCTCTCTCCCTCAGGGAGCTGAAGAGAGTAAGGTGGCGCCCCCTGCCCACCTCGCCTACCTCTCCATGGGCCCTTCTTTCTCTGGCCGCTCCGGGAGCCCTGCGGGCTTGGGTTCAAGCCCCCACACACCGCACAGGCCAAGGGCGCATGCGCGACCGCCGGGGCCTAGGGCTGGCCTGGGGGGGGTGGGGGGGTCCTCAGTGAAGGCCCCGCCCTCCCTCCAGGCTCTGACCCAGCTGCAGCTCTTCCATCGCCGCCCTTCTGGACTCGGCTTCAGCTGTCTCCCTCCCCTCCCCCACTCCCACTCAGCTTGCAGGCCGCTTCCCTGCCTTGAAAGCATTGCTCTGGCCCTGAGGGCCACAGACCTACTGGGCTTCAAGCTCAAGACTCTGCCTGGGCCTGCTGCTTCGGCCAGGGGCTCATTTTTTCCTGGAAAGACAAAGCCATGGCCTCACCCCACGCCTGCACTTTGCCACGGCAGGCAGCCCAGATGTAGGAAAGGCTCTGTGGAGTCAGAAGTGCCAAGACAGGCAGATGGCACCAGAGGGTTTGGGGGCCAGGGCGCAACTGGGCTAGCCCCTCCTCCCGGGAGTCGGGGAGGCCCGGCCTTCCTAGTGCCCAGGCCACGGCTCCGGGGAGAAACCCGCCATGGAGGGCACGCGGGAGGCCCTCTGCCTGAGGTGGCAGGTGTCACGCCAGGGCCACTGCAAGCCTGGCTCGGCTTGCCTGCTTTCTCCAAAGGAGGCTGGCCGACCAGCCGAACCTGGCACCTGGGCCAGGCCCCTTCCAAGGGGACGAGTTCCAGAGGCTAGAGCCCTGGGGGCGGCTGCCAAGTCTCCTGGGGCGTGTGCTGGGCCCCCGTCAGAGGAGGAAGCAGCCTGGTAAACGGTGTGCCAGGCCTGAGATCTGGAGGCCTCCCACAGCCGGGTCCCTGTCCTGCCCAGGCCCCCCGAGGGAGGACGATGGTCGGGCAGTGGCGATGGTCGGGCAGTGGCGAGCGGGGTGGGGCTGGCGCCGAGCCTGCCCTTGGATGCCCCGGGGAAGGGCGCCGGGGGATGGGCTGCCCCTGGCCAGGTCTGAGGGACCGACCCAGCTCGGGGCTGTCGGGGGCAGAGAGAGAACCCCCCTCCGCCCTTTCCCTTCAGGTTCTTAGGGCTGGCCAAATCCTTCCCAAGACAGCTTGTCTGGAGAAAATCAGACCCAGCTGAAGAACATGTGTCCATGGGGGAAACCCGGGAAACTGAGTCTCCCCACACAATAGCAGAGATTCTCATCTTGCATCCTCTCCTGAGCTAATGACAAAGGTGGATGTCCCGGGTGGGTGGGCCTGTGGAATGGGAGAGGGGAGGAAGTCTATTGTCATGCAGAGGGACATGGAAAGACTTGTCTGAAGCTTATCCCCTGCACTGGGGTCAGGTCGGGAAGGGACGGCACAGAGGTGAGCAGGAACCAACCGGCCTCTCTGTGGTGGGGCTGGCCCCGGGGCAGGCGTGGGGGTGATGGCTGGAAGTGGGATGGCGCGTGAGTTGGCACCAGCCAGCGGTGAAGGCAGAGACTCAGAGGTCAGGGATCTCTCTCTCTGTCTCTGTCTCTGTCTCTCTCCCTCCGGGAGCTGAAGAGAGTAAGGTGGCGCCCCCTGCCCACCTCGCCTACCTCTCCATGGGCCCTTCTTTCTCTGGCCGCTCCGGGAGCCCTGCGGGCTTGGGTTCAAGCCCCCACACACCGCACAGGCCAAGGGCGCATGCGCGACCGCCGGGGCCTAGGGCTGGCCTCGGGGGGGGGGGGGTGGGGGGGTCCTCAGTGAAGGCCCCGCCCTCCCTCCAGGCTCTGACCCAGCTGCAGCTCTTCCATCGCCGCCCTTCTGGACTCGGCTTCAGCTGTCTCCCTCCCCTTCCCCACTCCCACTCAGCTTGCAGGCCGCTTCCCTGCCTTGAAAGCATGGCTCTGGCCCTGAGGGCCACAGACCTACTGGGCTTCAAGCTCAAGGCTCTGCCTGGGCCTGCTGCTTCGGCCAGGGGCTCATTTTTTCCTGGAAAGACAAAGCCATGGCCTCACCCCACGCCTGCACTTTGCCACGGCAGGCAGCCCAGATGTAGGAAAGGCTCTGTGGAGTCAGAAGTGCCAAGACAGGCAGATGGCACCAGAGGGTTTGGGGGCCAGGGCGCAACTGGGCTAGCCCCTCCTCCCGGGAGTCGGGGAGGCCCGGCCTTCCTAGTGCCCAGGCCACGGCTCCGGGGAGAAACCCGCCATGGAGGGCACGCGGGAGGCCCTCTGCCTGAGGTGGCAGGTGTCACGCCAGGGCCACTGCAAGCCTGGCTCGGCTTGCCTGCTTTCTCCAAAGGAGGCTGGCCGACCAGCCGAACCTGGCACCTGGGCCAGGCCCCTTCCAAGGGGACGAGTTCCAGAGGCTAGAGCCCTGGGGGCGGCTGCCAAGTCTCCTGGGGCGTGTGCTGGGCCCCCGTCAGAGGAGGAAGCAGCCTGGTAAACGGTGTGCCAGGCCTGAGATCTGGAGGCCTCCCACACCCGGGTCCCTGTCCTGCCCAGGCCCCCCGAGGGAGGACGATGGTCGGGCAGTGGCGAGCGGGGTGGGGCTGGCGCCGAGCCTGCCCTTGGATGCCCCGGGGAAGGGCGCCGGGGGATGGGCTGCCCCTGGCCAGGTCTGAGGGACCGACCCAGCTCGGGGCTGTCGGGGGCAGAGAGAGAACCCCCCTCCGCCCTTTCCCTTCAGGTTCTTAGGGCTGGCCAAATCCTTCCCAAGACAGCTTGTCTGGAGAAAATCAGACCCAGCTGAAGAACATGTGTCCATGGGGGAAACCCGGGAAACTGAGTCTCCCCACACAATAGCAGAGATTCTCATCTTGCATCCTCTCCTGAGCTAATGACAAAGGTGGATGTCCCGGGTGGGTGGGCCTGTGGAATGGGAGAGGGGAGGAAGTCTATTGTCATGCAGAGGGACATGGAAAGACTTGTCTGAAGCTTATCCCCTGCACTGGGGTCAGGTCGGGAAGGGACGGCACAGAGGTGAGCAGGAACCAACCGGCCTCTCTGTGGTGGGGCTGGCCCCGGGGCAGGCATGGGGGTGATGGCTGGAAGTGGGATGGCGCGTGATTTGGCACCAGCCAGCGGTGGAGGCAGAGACTTAGAGGTCAGGGATCTCTCTCTCTGTCTCTGTCTCTGTCTCTCTCCCTCAGGGAGCTGAAGAGAGTAAGGTGGCGCCCCCTGCCCACCTCGCCTACCTCTCCATGGGCCCTTCTTTCTCTGGCCGCTCCGGGAGCCCTGCGGGCTTGGGTTCAAGCCCCCACACACCGCACAGGCCAAGGGCGCATGCGCGACCGCCGGGGCCTAGGGCTGGCCTCGGGGGGGGGGGGTGGGGGGGTCCTCAGTGAAGGCCCCGCCCTCCCTCCAGGCTCTGACCCAGCTGCAGCTCTTCCATCGCCGCCCTTCTGGACTCGGCTTCAGCTGTCTCCCTCCCCTTCCCCACTCCCACTCAGCTTGCAGGCCGCTTCCCTGCCTTGAAAGCATGGCTCTGGCCCTGAGGGCCACAGACCTACTGGGCTTCAAGCTCAAGGCTCTGCCTGGGCCTGCTGCTTCGGCCAGGGGCTCATTTTTTCCTGGAAAGACAAAGCCATGGCCTCACCCCACGCCTGCACTTTGCCACGGCAGGCAGCCCAGATGTAGGAAAGGCTGTGTGGAGTCAGAAGTGCCAAGACAGGCAGATGGCACCAGAGGGTTTGGGGGCCAGGGCGCAACTGGGCTAGCCCCTCCTCCCGGGAGTCGGGGAGGCCCGGCCTTCCTAGTGCCCAGGCCACGGCTCCGGGGAGAAACCCGCCATGGAGGGCACGCGGGAGGCCCTCTGCCTGAGGTGGCAGGTGTCACGCCAGGGCCACTGCAAGCCTGGCTCGGCTTGCCTGCTTTCTCCAAAGGAGGCTGGCCGACCAGCCGAACCTGGCACCTGGGCCAGGCCCCTTCCAAGGGGACGAGTTCCAGAGGCTAGAGCCCTGGGGGCGGCTGCCAAGTCTCCTGGGGCGTGTGCTGGGCCCCCGTCAGAGGAGGAAGCAGCCTGGTAAACGGTGTGCCAGGCCTGAGATCTGGAGGCCTCCCACACCCGGGTCCCTGTCCTGCCCAGGCCCCCCGAGGGAGGACGATGGTCGGGCAGTGGCGAGCGGGGTGGGGCTGGCGCCGAGCCTGCCCTTGGATGCCCCGGGGAAGGGCGCCGGGGGATGGGCTGCCCCTGGCCAGGTCTGAGGGACCGACCCAGCTCGGGGCTGTCGGGGGCAGAGAGAGAACCCCCCTCCGCCCTTTCCCTTCAGGTTCTTAGGGCTGGCCAAATCCTTCCCAAGACAGCTTGTCTGGAGAAAATCAGACCCAGCTGAAGAACATGTGTCCATGGGGGAAACCCGGGAAACTGAGTCTCCCCACACAATAGCAGAGATTCTCATCTTGCATCCTCTCCTGAGCTAATGACAAAGGTGGATGTCCCGGGTGGGTGGGCCTGTGGAATGGGAGAGGGGAGGAAGTCTATTGTCATGCAGAGGGACATGGAAAGACTTGTCTGAAGCTTATCCCCTGCACTGGGGTCAGGTCGGGAAGGGACGGCACAGAGGTGAGCAGGAACCAACCGGCCTCTCTGTGGTGGGGCTGGCCCCGGGGCAGGCATGGGGGTGATGGCTGGAAGTGGGATGGCGCGTGATTTGGCACCAGCCAGCGGTGGAGGCAGAGACTTAGAGGTCAGGGATCTCTCTCTCTGTCTCTGTCTCTGTCTCTCTCCCTCAGGGAGCTGAAGAGAGTAAGGTGGCGCCCCCTGCCCACCTCGCCTACCTCTCCATGGGCCCTTCTTTCTCTGGCCGCTCCGGGAGCCCTGCGGGCTTGGGTTCAAGCCCCCACACACCGCACAGGCCAAGGGCGCATGCGCGACCGCCGGGGCCTAGGGCTGGCCTGGGGGGGGTGGGGGGGTCCTCAGTGAAGGCCCCGCCCTCCCTCCAGGCTCTGACCCAGCTGCAGCTCTTCCATCGCCGCCCTTCTGGACTCGGCTTCAGCTGTCTCCCTCCCCTCCCCCACTCCCACTCAGCTTGCAGGCCGCTTCCCTGCCTTGAAAGCATTGCTCTGGCCCTGAGGGCCACAGACCTACTGGGCTTCAAGCTCAAGACTCTGCCTGGGCCTGCTGCTTCGGCCAGGGGCTCATTTTTTCCTGGAAGACAAAGCCATGGCCTCACCCCACGCCTGCACTTTGCCACGGCAGGCAGCCCAGATGTAGGAAAGGCTGTGTGGAGTCAGAAGTGCCGAGACAGGCAGATGGCACCAGAGGGTTTGGGGGCCAGGGCGCAACTGGGCTAGCCCCTCCTCCCGGGAGTCGGGGAGGCCCGCCTTCCTAGTGCCCAGGCCACGGCTCCGGGGAGAAACCCGCCATGGAGGGCACGCGGGAGGCCCTCTGCCTGAGGTGGCAGGTGTCACGCCAGGGCCACTGCAAGCCTGGCTCGGCTTGCCTGCTTTCTCCAAAGGAGGCTGGCCGACCAGCCGAACCTGGCACCTGGGCCAGGCCCCTTCCAAGGGGACGAGTTCCAGAGGCTAGAGCCCTGGGGGCGGCTGCCAAGTCTCCTGGGGCGTGTGCTGGGCCCCCCGTCAGAGGAGGAAGCAGCCTGGTAAACGGTGTGCCAGGCCTGAGATCTGGAGGCCTCCCACAGCCGGGTCCCTGTCCTGCCCAGGCCCCCCCGAGGGAGGACGATGGTCGGGCAGTGGCGATGGTCGGGCAGTGGCGAGCGGGGTGGGGCTGGCGCCGAGCCTGCCCTTGGATGCCCCGGGGAAGGGCGCCGGGGGATGGGCTGCCCCTGGCCAGGTCTGAGGGACCGACCCAGCTCGGGGCTGTCGGGGGCAGAGAGAGAACCCCCCTCCGCCCTTTCCCTTCAGGTTCTTAGGGCTGGCCAAATCCTTCCCAAGACAGCTTGTCTGGAGAAAATCAGACCCAGCTGAAGAACATGTGTCCATGGGGGAAACCCGGGAAACTGAGTCTCCCCACACAATAGCAGAGATTCTCATCTTGCATCCTCTCCTGAGCTAATGACAAAGGTGGATGTCCCGGGTGGGTGGGCCTGTGGAATGGGAGAGGGGAGGAAGTCTATTGTCATGCAGAGGGACATGGAAAGACTTGTCTGAAGCTTATCCCCTGCACTGGGGTCAGGTCGGGAAGGGACGGCACAGAGGTGAGCAGGAACCAACCGGCCTCTCTGTGGTGGGGCTGGCCCCGGGGCAGGCGTGGGGGTGATGGCTGGAAGTGGGATGGCGCGTGAGTTGGCACCAGCCAGCGGTGAAGGCAGAGACTCAGAGGTCAGGGATCTCTCTCTCTGTCTCTGTCTCTGTCTCTCTCCCTCCGGGAGCTGAAGAGAGTAAGGTGGCGCCCCCTGCCCACCTCGCCTACCTCTCCATGGGCCCTTCTTTCTCTGGCCGCTCCGGGAGCCCTGCGGGCTTGGGTTCAAGCCCCACACACCGCACAGGCCAAGGGCGCATGCGCGACCGCCGGGGCCTAGGGCTGGCCTCGGGGGGGGGGGGGGTGGGGGGGTCCTCAGTGAAGGCCCCGCCCTCCCTCCAGGCTCTGACCCAGCTGCAGCTCTTCCATCGCCGCCCTTCTGGACTCGGCTTCAGCTGTCTCCCTCCCCTCCCCCACTCCCACTCAGCTTGCAGGCCGCTTCCCTGCCTTGAAAGCATGGCTCTGGCCCTGAGGGCCACAGACCTACTGGGCTTCAAGCTCAAGGCTCTGCCTGGGCCTGCTGCTTCGGCCAGGGGCTCATTTTTTCCTGGAAAGGACAAAGCCATGGCCTCACCCCACGCCTGCACTTTGCCACGGCAGGCAGCCCAGATGTAGGAAAGGCTGTAGGCTGTGTGGAGTCAGAAGTGCCAAGACAGGCAGATGGCACCAGAGGGTTTGGGGGGCCAGGGCGCAACTGGGCTAGCCCCTCCTCCCGGGAGTCGGGGAGGCCCGGCCTTCCTAGTGCCCAGGCCACGGCTCCGGGGGAGAAACCCGCCATGGAGGGCACGCGGGAGGCCCTCTGCCTGAGGTGGCAGGTGTCACGCCAGGGCCACTGCAAGCCTGGCTCGGCTTGCCTGCTTTCTCCAAAGGAGGCTGGCCGACCAGCCGAACCTGGCACCTGGGCCAGGCCCCTTCCAAGGGGACGAGTTCCAGAGGCTAGAGCCCTGGGGGCGGCTGCCAAGTCTCCTGGGGCGTGTGCTGGGCCCCCGTCAGAGGAGGAAGCAGCCTGGTAAACGGTGTGCCAGGCCTGAGATCTGGAGGCCTCCCACACCCGGGTCCCTGTCCTGCCCAGGCCCACCGAGGGAGGACGATGGTCGGGCAGTGGCGAGCGGGGTGGGGCTGGCGCCGAGCCTGCCCTTGGATGCCCCGGGGAAGGGCGCCGGGGGATGGGCTGCCCCTGGCCAGGTCTGAGGGACCGACCCAGCTCGGGGCTGTCGGGGGCAGAGAGAGAACCCCCCTCCGCCCTTTCCCTTCAGGTTCTTAGGGCTGGCCAAATCCTTCCCAAGACAGCTTGTCTGGAGAAAATCAGACCCAGCTGAAGAACATGTGTCCATGGGGGAAACCCGGGAAACTGAGTCTCCCCACACAATAGCAGAGATTCTCATCTTGCATCCTCTCCTGAGCTAATGACAAAGGTGGATGTCCCGGGTGGGTGGGCCTGTGGAATGGGAGAGGGGAGGAAGTCTATTGTCATGCAGAGGGACATGGAAAGACTTGTCTGAAGCTTATCCCCTGCACTGGGGTCAGGTCGGGAAGGGACGGCACAGAGGTGAGCAGGAACCAACCGGCCTCTCTGTGGTGGGGCTGGCCCCGGGGCAGGCATGGGGGTGATGGCTGGAAGTGGGATGGCGCGTGATTTGGCACCAGCCAGCGGTGGAGGCAGAGACTTAGAGGTCAGGGATCTCTCTCTCTGTCTCTGTCTCTGTCTCTCTCCCTCAGGGAGCTGAAGAGAGTAAGGTGG
>NW_026691860.1:0-38500 GCF_020826845.1 Diceros bicornis minor | reverse complement strand
TAATCTGCTTACATTAGTCTGATATAATACTAATGCTACTGCCTCTATGAAAAAGTCCATGACACTTCCCTCCCCACATATATGCTATCACTTATTTCATCCCATGGGTCTCTGCATACCTATATTGCAGCCCTATGTCACCACCTGGAATTTGCATCACTGCATATTGTCTCCCCTACTCACCTGTGAACTCGAGGAGATCAGAAACCAAGCAGTTCCATAAGCTCATTGTACACCATAGAAATACTTACTTCTTAAATCAAACACAACCTTCTGAGCTCCTGTTCTGTGCCAAGAACAGCACCAGACACTGGAAAAATAAGGATTTCTTCAATGTGATCTAAATGTAGCTTTAAAGATGATGAAAAGTAAGGACTTACAATACCATGTGTTAGATTCCATGAGAGAGATTTAAGTTAGTTACTGTGGAGTGGTCATAAAGGGTTTCCTTGAGATCATAATGCCTGCAATGATGCTAAAATGAGACAAGTAAGCTAGTTCAAGGTAGAGAGAGAGGGTATCATTTTGGGAGGAAATATTATTGGCTATAAAAGTTAAATTACTAAATGGAGGAAGGCAACATTTTGACCCTGCAGTCCTCATCAGAGTTTTTCCATTTCTTTGGGAGAACGGTGCATACAAAAGAGAGGTGGAGAGCCAGCCCTGATAGCCTAGTGGTGAAAGTTCAGTGCTCACCACTTCGGTGGCCCATGTTGGTTTCCTGGTCATGGATCCACACCATCTCTCTGTGAATTGCCATGCTGTGGTGGTGGCTCACATAGAAGAACCAGAGTGATTTACAACTAGGATATAAAACTATGTACTACGGTTTTGGGGACAATAATAAAAGAGCAAGATTGGCAACAGATATTAGATAGCTCAGGACAAATATTTCCCTTCAAAAAAAAATAGAAGTGGAGAATGTCGCTGCAAGGCATATACTCACCTATTTCATTGGAAATCACATTCTCTGGGCTGGGAATGCAAGCAAAACAACAGGCAGCCTTGCTCTCTTGAGGGCTCTTCCTGAATTCCGGACTGCAACTCTCACTGCATACAGAATGTGGAGTCTGGAGAAAATCAGATAACACTTGGTAACAGTTGTGACTTTTACCTAATTTTCAAGTAGCTAGAGTGTTTAGAGTATTGGGCCTTAACAAACTTAATCTTGAAATATCTAAATCCAATTCATTGGTTGGACGCCATGCTTATTGTATGATATAAAACACTGGTACACCTCAGAAATACTGTGGGTTTGTTTCCAGAGCACTGCAATAAATCAAATATTGCAATAAAGTGAGTCACACCAATTTTTTGATTTCCTAGTGTATAAAGAAGTTATGTTTACACTATACTGTAGTGTACTAAGTGTGCAATAACATTATCTCTAAAAATCATGTACATAACTTAATTTTTTTTAAAAAATTATTCCTGAAAATTACTAACCACCTTCTGAACCTTCAGCAACTTGCAATCTTTTGCTTATGAAGGTCTTGCTTCCATCTTGGATTGTTGGTAAATGAAAAAATTACTTCAGTTGGAAGTGAATTGTTAAATTCCCATATGTGGCCCTTTATGAAGCTCTGAGGGGGCACAAAACCCAACAAGATTTTGGTTATTCATGTGTAGTGTAAGTAATTGTGATTGGGTTCAACCCACCTCAGTAATTCCCGTGTCCCACTCAATCACCTCCTCAGATAAAGACAATTCTTGACCACGTGGAGCATGTTGGGAATATTCTCCTACTTTCACCTTAAGTCCAAGACCTTCGGGAAAATTCCAAAAGTTGAGAATGGTTTACTCTGAATCTGATTTTCCTTCATCAGCCAAATTCACTGAGTCACCAGCAGGATTGTTAAATTCTATGTTCCTCAGAAAAGGGTGCAGCTAAAAGAGACACATCATCCTGTGGTGAAGTGGGCCCGGGTGTTAAAGAGAAAAACCCTGAATTGGGGACAGCCTTTCATTGTCTGTAATCTTTGCTTCATAGTGTACCTTTATTACAAGTATCCAATGAAGTAAAGCAAAGGAAATCATATGGAGAACTAAAATATCATAATGTTTCTAAAATATCAGTTAGTTTCGAGAGAAAATGACTAAAGACAAGAATATCAAGATGATCAGTGGTGATAGGATTCAGACAAATCTCGAGTACAAGGTACAATCTAGCCACCCTCATGCACTCTCTGAATTTTCCCACACCATCAATCTGCAAAATGATGTTAGCAATACCCAAAGTTGTTACAGAATTAAATGAGATCATTTATGTAAAGTATTCACTATGATGTTCAGCACCAGATAGGCACATAAAGGACAAGTTCTCTTCTTGTCATTGAGGAGCTTCATGGGAGAAGACAGGATATTCCCTATTGAAACGTTAGGCAGGCAGGATGTTGGGATCCTTTGTAACACAAAGCATTGATATTGACTCATAGCTCACTTCCTCGTTGCCACTAGAACCTTCTTGTAGATGACTTACTACTCAGGACTAGATATACCTCCTAGAGAGTGAAACAAGTATAGAAACTCTTGTGCTTTTCTTGGAGAAAGAGTCCTAACTGCTTGGTTTGAGCACCTGTGGAACCATAAGAAAGTCACTTTTGCGAGTATACATTCTGTTAAGTCGAAGAGACTTTACCTGCCAGGGACAAAACACCAGACCTTCCCACTTCGCATTGGCTGCATTTCTGCATGTTGAAGAAGCAGCTTGTGAAGGTTCCAGGCCACAGCATACACAACATTTTACATACTGTAACTCCATTCAGTCGTGCTTGTGTCAAACATCTGCCAAGGCAGCCATCCTAAGGAGGCATTAGGTGGACAATTCTCCAGTGTTTTACAGTAAGACTCAGAAATCGTGCAAGGAATAAAGGGAAACCACAACATAGTGAAGTAAATGTCTTCTGGATATTTGGAAGGGTTAACTATCTGGATAAAATTTTCAAAGCCAGGGACCTCACTATGGTGGTGTGAAAAAATGAGAGTCCCATGGAATGAGTCAAGGATGAAATCTCTCTCACTGTGGATAAAATCCCACTCTGATGTCGTGACCCAGACTTTCCATATCACTAAATACTCCCAAGTAGAAAAGCTCAAGCTTATGAGAGAGTTGGCATCACCAGAAATGATAACCACATTCCCTTCTGTTTCCTCTACTTGCAAATCATATGGCCATGTCCTTGAGTAATATGACCTTTCAGTCACAGGAATCTTTTCCAAACAGGCTGCACAGATTCCATTCCTGTCCATCTCTCCTCTCAAGTCTGAGAGAAACACAACACCTTTCTTGTCTTCTGAGATGACCAGCCCCACTCAGCTCAAACTCAAATGAAGCAGCAAAGAGTCCATGCCAATGGCTAGAGATGTGTCCCTGGGGGCCATCTAATAGAGAGATGGAAACTGCTTATCATCATTCAGGGTAAGATCAAAAGGACCATAGGTAAGCTAAAAGGAAAAGACAACTGGAAGTAATATTAGGAAGGGGATTGGCAAAAATCACACTCTCAGTCCTGAAGGCTGTTCAGCAACACCTGGAGTGGTAGAAGAGGACAATTGCTCATTTCATTTTCTAATCATTTTGCACTCCCTGAAAGCTTTCTATAAAATAAGATCAGCCAGAGTTTCAGGAAACTGCTTTGTCTCCTTCCCCCTCAAACTTCCCTCTACTCCAAAGAAAGGAAATGTCATTCTCCATCGAGGTCCTGTACACGGATCCTTTGAGATCATATCCTTTGAGAGATGCACAAACCCAGTCTCCTCCTTTCTTCCTTTTTAGGCCCCTGAGAATGGCACCAAAGGAGACGTGGTTTCATCTCTCCCCATCCCATGCAGTCTTACCTGTGGAAATTTGTACAGTTCTAGCAGTGTTCCAATCTGGGCAGAAATTGCCCAGGTGGTTCCTGTAAGGACCGCTAGAGACTTACTCTCTCTCCTGCAGTCGTAATTAGGGATGTCCTTGCCCAACCCTGAGAGCCAAATCAGAGAACTCTCCAATGTCCTCCTTTCACTGGGTAGGGCATTATAGAGAGCAAATCCCAGAGACATGTTGGGCAATATATGAGGGTCCTTGTTGATTTCCTCAATGGCAAAAACCAAGGACAGAACATACTAGTAGTTCTTGTACTGAAACCTGCATAGAGGGATAAGGATCCTTAGGGAAAATACTCAAAATGATTTCCTTCAAATGCAATACAATGACTTTATTAAAATGAATTTGCTATTGACTCGAATGTCTGTGGCAACAGATGACACTCTTGAAGCCTTAGAATTTATAACTAAAGAAAATAACATGACTCCAGCTGTGGAACGTCCTTACTGAATTCCACACTCATGAAAGAAACTGGTTAAATACACAGAAGAAAGTACAATGAATGGAAAAACAGATCACATTCAGAGTAGACTTGTAAATGGCTCTTTGGTTCAGGATCCAAAATGCTTGTTTATATGAGCACACCATTAAATCCTTCCTAGAAGAGCAACAATATTAGCATGAGATTGGAGAAAGCCCTGGGGAGGAAGAATAATTGCAACTGGAAGATACGTGACAAGCATAGACGCGTGACATGTGCACGTTGAGAATGGTGCAACAGAAGGCTGTCAATCAAATTGCCTAAACCTCTGTCCCCTCAAACCTGTGCGTCTGCCACCATCAAAACCAGGAAACTAAGGTGAACTTCAGAGATCCAATGAAGGAGGAATCATCAACAGGCAGGAACAATTGAAAGAATCAAGAAGGACTGAAGGGACTAGAAACACTTAGGAATCTAAGAGAGAGAGCATTGTAAAGTTTAAAAAGCTTCTCATCCATTTCTTATTTTAAAAATATAAAATTAAAATTAATCATTAACATCTTTAACGGTACCTATTCCTGATAGCCCATATTGTCTTCATCTTTCCTACAGACATTCTGCACACAAATAACACCTAAGCCAAAGAAAATTCTCTGCATTTCTATTGCCTGGGATTTGTAATAGCATCAAGAATAAAATAGAGCAGTCTCTTATACTTATTTCAAGTGTTCTATTATTTGAGGATTGATTAGTACCCTAGTTCATGCTCACTGCTTATTAATGTTCCCCATGTCCCTGTGAAGAATAGGTGTTCTTCACTTGTTGGGTATAGGGTTCGATGTGTATCCATTAAATCAAACTTGCTAATTTGTTTTTCAAATACTCTATTATTAGATATGTTATTCTTTGTCTCAGAGGAAAGTTGAAATTCGTCACTATGATGATATATTATGTCTACCTCTCCTCTTCCCCTGCCTCCTTCTCTTGTACTTCCTCCTCCTCCTCCTCCGACTTTTTCTTCTTGTCTTCTCCTTCTTCTCCTTCTCCTCCACTTCCTTCTCCTCCTTCCTTTCCTAGTTGAGGCTATATTATCTTCACAGGACATCGTGTGTAGTATAACAACTATATCTTCATGATAAGTTGAACTTATATACCATTGGGGATTAACCACTTAATTCCTAATGATGCTTTGTTCCGCATCTGTTTTATCTCATATTATTATAGCTACCCTGGGTTGATTTTTGATTGATTTTGTCCTAGCATATCTTTATATCTTCTATTCTGTTTTGAATTTCTAGTTTTCCATGTTTTTTAGTTTTCACAAGTCTTGTAAACAAGATATAGCTAAATTTATCATTGTCGCATCAAATTTAACAATCTGTATTTAACTGGAGAATTTATTGCATTTACATTTGTTTTATTTATATCCTTCTTTTGCTCCCACTATCTATATGTTTTCCTCCTATTTTTTCCACAAGTTTTATTATGTTATTTCCCTTTAAAATTTATTGATTTATACTTGTTTTCCATATTCTATTGTATCTCCTCTATTTGGGTGAGAGTTATAGTCTCTACTTCTATTTTACCACCAGCCCACATTGCCTGAAGTGGATATAGTTTCTCATCTCCTGAGAAATTTATAGACCCTTTAACTTTCAGTTTTACCCTCATGACTCACTTGTTTTTGTTGTACAGTACTTTATTTCTCCTTTTTCTTTACTCTCTCTCATCATCTCCATATCTAAATTATCTTTCATGTTTTTTAGTTCCTTGTCTTTCTATGCTGCATTCTATTTCCTTCAGAATTCAAATTTGGTTTTATATTCTCTCTTCTGTTGTAGAACCCATCTATGAAGTTTTAAAACTCAACAGTTATGTATTTTTCATCTCTTAAAGTTCTATAAGGCCCTTTGCCAAATATGTCATATCATTTCTAGAGTCTCCTGCTTGATTTTGTTATTCCATTTTTTGTCGTTCCATTTTTTATACACAGTTATTTTATATCTTGAAGTTGGTAAGTCTAATAGTGAAGGTTTTGGTGTTTAAATCTATTGTTTTATTTTTAATTTTCTTATGTCTTATGACTCTTATCGACAATGGCATGTATTCCTTATTTGTTTGGAGAACTTTGATTATGAGCTCATATTTGTCTGATTTTAATGTGTACAGAATGTAAGGCTTTAGTTTAGATTCTTTCCTCCAGAGAAGAATGTCACTGGTTTCTGCTCACAGTCATGTGGGATGACACCAAGCTAAGTGCCTTTTTTGTGTGACTCACAACTAATCTGTGAGTCCCAGATTCATTCCCTCAAATCACTGGTGACTCAAAGACAAATCCTTTCATTAGAGGATCATACTGGCCTTTGACCACTGGGTGAATCCAAATTTGTCTAGTGCTTACAATTTCCTTCTTCTGTCCTTTGAGACTTGGCTTACATCTTGTGAACTCAAGAATGCAATAACATTATATTTTATGGAAGATAGCGTTATGTGGAGGGAAACTCCTTTGAGGTATCTAGTCCTCCATACTCCTAGTATTTCATTCTTTTGGATACTTCTTTGCATTTCTTTCTTTTAATAAAAATTCTTTCTTTAACTTGAAAAGAAAATAAATTTTAAAATCAAATGTGTGAGCTTGGGAGTATAGAAATAATTTACACGCTATTCAACAAAATAAGTTTAAGATATAGATAATTTTCCAGTAATATATGTATGGATTAGGTACATTTAAGTGACACTAAGAACCTCTATTTAGAACATATTTAATCAAGTTTTAGGAGAAGAATCATTGAGATGCACACTCCAGGAACATTCTGTTTCTGTGAGGTGCACACATACTACACATATACCTGATCGTCATGTGACAAGCCATGATATGGCCAACTTTAGTTCAACTTAGTTCAGGTGTGATGTGATCAATTAAACTTGAAGAAGAGAGAGTGTCCAGAATGTCCAGAAGCCCCATGTGTTTCCAATGTTAGAGCATTAAATACTGAGAACAAGGAAGAATGGTGCAGGTGTTGTATAAATATATTACAATGTCTAAAGAACAGAGAACAACATCCACATTAAACTTATTGCTGATTGTGCCACATTTCTGAAAATAAAGCACACCTTTCAGAGGAAAAATGAAGAACGTTTTTGTGTCAGTTGGGGCCTCAAAATGCTGAGGTGGAGTTAGGAGTACAAGAAGATTATTGTGGCATAACACCTGTAAAGAATCAAAGGCTTGGGGGCCGGCCTGGTGGCGCAAGCGGTTAAGTGCGCGCGCTCCGCTGCGGCGGCCCGGGGTTCGCTGGTTCGGATCCCGGGCGCGCACCGACGCACTGCTTGGTGAGCCATGCTGTGGCGGCGTCCCATATAAAGTGGAGGAAGATAGGCACAGATGTTAGCCCAGGGCCGTCTTCCTCAGCGAAAAAAGAGGAGGATTGGCGGATGTTAGCTCAGGGCTGATCTCCTCACAAAAAAAAAAAAAAAAAAGAATCAAAGGCTTGGGTAGGAACAGCCCGCACACTCAGATACGGATTTTACTCCCTCTGAAATGAAAAAAAATAAGGAATGTTAGGCAGAGGAGCTTTGAATCACAATGTGGAGATGCTAGTCTCCACCCGAGACCTACTGAATCAGAATGTTTGGGGTGGGGTACAGCAAACCTGTGTTTTAACAAGCCTTCCAGATAATTCAGATCCATAATCAAGTTTGAGGTTGACTGGTTTCAAAAAAAAGCACCGTACCAAAGAAGTGAACACTGAAAAATTAAAACAATTGTCTCAGTACTTTGTGTTAATGTGATTTTTAAAAAATGCAAAACACAAACTACTTTAAAGAATGTGCATAAAATTTAAAACCATCCTGAACCAAGAGCTTAATCTATACCTAGAGACACTGGATTTGGAGAAAAAGAAAAGAAGTAGAATACTAATTAATTTTTCACCTAACATTGAGGAGGCAGTGAGGCAAGACTTCAGATTCTGGGTTCTTCTTATTTCTCAAATTAAAAATATTGTAAAATAGGGGCCAGCCTGGTGGCATAGTGGTTAAGTTTGCACGCTCTGCTTTGGTGGTCTAGGGTGCGTGGGTTCGGATCCCGGGTGCGGACCTCTGCACCACTCATCAAGCCATGCTGTGGTGGTGTCGCATATAAAGTAGAGGAAGATGGTCATGGATGTTAGCCCAGGGCCAGTTTTCCTCAGCAGAAAAAATAATTCTAAAATAGAATGTGAAAAAGATGTATATATCCAACATGGTGAAGAAAAGTTTAATAAGGAAAATTACTTTAAATGGTGCAAAACAAGGAAAAAAGAAAAAAAGCAAAGTACAAACTTTAAAAATAAAACCACAGAGATAATGCTACATATAGCAGTTATACTATACTGAAGTTACTTAAATCACTTTTTCAATATTGAATGTTACTCTACATTCCACAAAGACATAGGAAACTAACATTGAACATAGATGCTGAAAGAAAGGGGATTGTCAGTGATATTCCATACACGTGCTCACAAAAGTAAAGCCACAACTAATATGAAACTTTTATATATGAATGTGTATAATGGTACATATATCTGAAGGCAAAATATTTAGGGGCTAAAAGGTGGTTAGCAGTCAAAATGTATATGTTCAATTATAGTATCATATATTTTAAAAAGGATTTAATAATAGGAAGTAAAGTGAACCTAACTACAACCAAAGTAAGGGTATTCAATTAACTTCTCAGTATTTGTCCAAAAAAAGTCAATATAGCAATCATATATATTGTTAATCTTGATTTATCATTAAATATGTTTGGAGCATACACACACACGTGCCTGCATATAAATATCAAACATCCTACTTCAAAACAAAGAAAGCATATTATTATAAAATTAGGTCTATCCTTGTCCAGCAAGCAATTTCGACATAGCAATCAATTCCTGAAGCCGCCAGAAGAGAGATACATGGCCAACCATAGATATTCTGACTCAGTAGCTCATCAGAGGAACGGGCAGAATTGAAATCCAGTTCCTTAACCAACTTGCACGCAAAAATGCTCATTAACTGCCAACATATCTTAAACAAATCAGACAATTTATAAGCCAATAAACACTCTCATGCATAACTGTTTGGTCAAACAGGAAATCAAACCAATGATTAGAAAGGAGTGGTGATGGTTTGTAGTTGGTATTTGAGTGGTGAACACGATGTAATCTATGCAGAAATAGAAGCATAATGATATAAACCTAAAATTTATACAGTGTTATAAACCAATGTTACTGCAATAAACAAAAATTAAAAATAAATAAATAAATAAATGAAGGAGTAGCAAGGAGCCCTGGAGAGAGAGGAGAGAGAAAGGAAGAAGAAAAGAAAACTGTCTGTTCTGAGAGAAAATATCTCAGCAAGGGAGGGGGAGAGGGGAATCACCTCCCCCAAACCTGGAGGAGGAGAGAGAGGGGGAGGAAAGGGGGAGAGAGAATCCCCCTCTGACCGTTCCCTGCAGGATCTTAGGGCTGGCCAAATCCTTAACAAGACAGGTTGGCTGGAGAAAATCAGACCCAGCTGAAGAACAATGTGTCCATGGGAGAAACCTGGGAAACTGAGTTTCTCCACACAGGGCAGAGATTCTCATCTTGCATCCTCTCCTGAGCTAATGACAAAGGTGTATGTCTTGGGTGGGCCTGGGGGATGGGAGAGGGGGAGAAGGCCATTGTCATGCAGAGGGACATGGAAAGGCTTGTCTGAACCCTTTCCCCTGCACTGGGGTCAGGTCCAGAAGGGCCAGCACGGAGGTGACCAGGAACAGGCCTGTCTGTGGTGTGGCTGGCCCCAGGGCAGGCATGGGGGTGGTGGGTGGAAGTGGGATGGCGTGTGAGTTGGCACCAGCCATCGGTGGAGGCAGCGACTCAGAGGTCAGGGGTCTCTCTCTCTCTCCCTCTCTCTCTCTCTCCCCGCCTCGGGGACCTGAGGAGAGTAAGGTGCTGCGCCCTGCCCACCTCGCCTACCTCTCCCATGGGCCCTTCTTTCTCTGACCGCTCCAGGAGCCCTGCGGGCTTGGGTTCAACCCTCCACACCCCCGTACAGGCCAAGGGCGTGTGCGCGATCGGCGGGGCCTAGGGCTGGCCTCGGGGGTCCGCAGTGAAGGCCCCGCCCACCCGCCAGGCTCTGACCGGCTGGCGCCACCCAGCTGCAGCGGTTTCATCGCCGCCCTTCTGGACTTGGCTTCAGCTGCTGTCTCCCTCCCCTCCCCCACTCCCACTCAGCTTGAAGGCCGCTTCCCTGCCTTGAAAGCATTGCTCTGGCTCTGATGGCCAGAGGCGTACCGGGCTTCAAGCTCAAGGCTCTGCCTGGCCAGCTGCTTCGTCCCCTGGCTCATTTCTTCCTGGAAAGACAAAGCTATTGCTTCACCCCACACCTCCACTTTGCGACTGCAGCCAGGCCAGGTGTAGGAAAGGCTCTTGAAGTCAGAAGTGCCGAGACAGGCGTATGGCACTGCAGGGCTAGGGAGCCAGGGCCCTACTGGCCCTACTGGCCCTACTGGGCAATCCCTTCCCACAACAGCTCCCAGCCTCCTCTCTGGAGTCGGGAAGGTCTGGCCTTCCTAGTCCTTGGCCATGGCTCTAGGGAGAAATCCTCGCCAGAGTGTGGCATGAGGCCCTCTGACTAAGGGTGCATGTGCCACACCCAGGGCGACATGAAGGCTGGCGCAGATCGCGTGCTCTTTCCAAAGGAGGCTTGCCTATTGGCTCATCCATCTGCGCCGGGCCCCTTTCCTTGTGGGATCATGTCCGGTGGAAAGAGCCTTGGTGCCTGCTGCCAATTTTTTGGGGTGTGTTCTTGCCCCCTTCTGCGAAGGGAACCACTTGACAACTGCTGTGCCACACCTCGGGTCTTTTAGCCTCCCTCAGCTGTGTCCCCGCCATGCCCATTCCTACCTCCATGGAGAGACTACTAAGGTCTTGGCACTTGCCAAGTGGAAATAGTCATTAGAGACTTAACTTGGAGTTGTAGTAAAAGAGCATAACATAACAGCATTGAGCTTGGGCTCTGCCATTTATGAGCTGTGTAACCTGGATGAGTTTTCTAGCCACTGCACCCAGTCTCTTCATCTATATAATTGTGAAAAGACCAACATCTACTACGTCGGGATATTTTGAGGATTATGTGTGTTAATGTATCTTCAAGCACAGAATTAACATTCAGAGTGTAGTGCCTGGCTCAGTAGAAGTGTTTGCTGCTGTTATTATAATTATCATTATTTCATGTCCTTCACTTCCTCGTGAGTTCCCTGTCAAACCAACCATGGTCCATGGTGTCAACAGTTTTATTCCAGGCTCCTGCTTAATGGCCTGCAGAGGGATCCTCCCGCTCATAACCTCTTATTTTTATCCCAGTCTCTGGAACTCTTTCTTCTTGGCACTGAGGCACTGAATGGGGTCCCACACCCAACCCTGCATGTACTCCTTTTAATATCCCATGCTTTTGAAATACTGTTTAGTGTTTACTTGGTGGAATATACTCCCTGACATGAACAACACACGGGAGATAGGATTTAGGAAACATTGTTCCATGTAGGGTTCTGATTTTATCATAACACAGAGTACAGATGATCAAGGGCCAAGGTAGAGTTCCTTATTGCAAAAATCTTCAGAGATGAGGGTGTTCTAATGTGACACCACCTGAAAATAAAGCCAGCACATAAAAGCAGTTGTAGTTTTAAAAGGAAAAGCACACAACTGAAAGAATTGATCCCATTAAATACACTATTCTATTTGTTTATGTATCAAATTACTGATAGGTAATAAGCAGGTGTATAGATAGTAGAATTATCAATTTCACAGAGAATTCTTTTAACAGTTGTTCATATCTTGTGTTTTACATCATTTATTAAGGTAATATTTTCATCTTTACTTTTCCTTGTGTCTCTATCTTTCTCAACTTTTCCAAGAGATATATTTATATTATCTTCTCAAATTTTAGGGAAAGTTAAAAAAAGTTATGAAACATTTGAAGTTGTTGATTTTGTATATTGGAGGAGGACTAGATTGCAAGTGAATTAGTGATAATTAGAGTTTTAGTTTGGTAAAAGATGGTAGCTGGAATCGATACCAGGATGTTTGTAAGCTAATTTTTACTTCATTATTTGATATAGTTTCTAAAATGCCAGAACCGGTAATTTTAAATTTAACAACTTGTCTCATTTTAAAATATGTGTTCTTGGAGAGGGTGACTGAGGTAAGTAGACAATAATTTACTGTAGTGACTTGTTTTTCTCCTATTAATCTGTTATAAACCCAACAGGCATATAGCATTCTTTTGTCCAAATGACCTGATGGCACTTTCTTAACTTTTCTTGCTGTGATTCTAGCAATCTAGGGTCACACCACCTTCTCTCTCCTAGTAATGATTTCAGTTGTAAGAGTCACATTGTCAATAATATGGTGACAAATTTGCACACAGTCTACAATTTACTAAAATATATATATCAATTGCAAGCTTTGATAACATGATTGTTAAGGAATGAACAATTTGCAGTGCACTTAACAGCTGATTGCTACACATTATTGTGTAAGGACATCATGGTTAAAACCATTATTTGCAACATGGGGCCCCTTTCAATTTTATTTTAATGGAAAGTGTTCAATGACATTTTTCTTTTGAAGAAGAAAGACTTGCATTTCCATCTTAGAAAATTATGA
Source organism: Diceros bicornis minor (assembly GCF_020826845.1). Classification (NCBI taxonomy): domain Eukaryota; kingdom Metazoa; phylum Chordata; class Mammalia; order Perissodactyla; family Rhinocerotidae; genus Diceros; species Diceros bicornis. The sequence goes on along the minus strand of NW_026691860.1, from coordinate 25,536 downwards.
ACTTGTTTTTAGCCCTTTTTCTTGTCTTCAGCTCTTCTTTATATTGATTACTAATTCACATGTCCAGTTACTTCAGATTCATGGTGCTATCTCCTCTGCCTTTTTCATGGCTCTCACATTAATTTTTCCATAATCCATTCTGTGAAAGAGGTTTATCTCCACCTTCATATATTGAGGAAGGAACCGACCCTCCTTTATGTGAACTTGGAAAGAAAGGCCAAGGTGATGCCACGGTGTCCTTCCCCACCATTGAGCTGCAGAATGGCTGCAGAGTCCTGTGAATCTTTTGCTCACCTCCTGGCTCCCTACATACTTGGCATTGTCTGCGCGGAGAACCCCAGCTTGTTACAAGTGAATTTTTGAAGTCTTTAGAAGCCGGCTGAAGGATAAGACTGGCTAGAAAGGACATCAGCAAGCAGTGTACTCCAAAAGTTGTTGACAGAAACATTAATAAGGAAAAAACCTTTCCATTTATCTTGTTTTCTCTTTATCTTCTCTCTCTTCATTTTCCTTTACTTATATGGTATAAACCCTATCCACCCCCCATAGTGTTTTTCTTTTTTCCTCAAAGCCCCAGTACATTGCTATATATCTTAGTTGTAGGTCAACCTATGGTGGTTCTTTTTCCTGGAGTCCCATGGCATTTTATTCATATCTCTTTCAATCAAATTATTTCTATAGAGTAATTTATCTGTTTATACATATCTGTCTTCCTTGCAGACTCCCAAAATTTCAAGACCTTTGGGCACATAATATATACTTAAGTATTTGAGTGAATCAATGACGATCTCTTGTTGAATAAAATCTAAATAAATACAATACCTACTCAGCACATGAATTCAAGCATTTGAGAGAGAGTTTTGTGTCTGCTGAAGCAGGCTGTGGACCAATTTAGGGGTTCAGTGCCAAGGTTACTCAATAGTTTGAGACAAAATGAAAGAGATAATTAACTTTATTTTTAAAATTTATGGAGAACTGGAGCAGGATATCTAGGTATGAAGCAGCACTTGATCATTCTTGTTGCATCTTTGTAAAATCCAGTCCTTTATTTTTCTATGAAAATGTGACAGGCCAAGAGGTTGAACAGAGGACTGGTTTTTAGAAAGGCAATTTTGTCACAGGAAATCCTGGAGGAAAATATATGGAAGGAGAGCTGGTAGAAACATGGCAGAAACTTTTTGCGTAGAAACCCTAAAACTTGAGTTAACATGCTGGCTGAAAGATATGTAACCCAACATTTCTCCAATATAGGTTAGAGCAGATTTTAAATATCTAGGTATACAAAAGGAATACAAAGGAACATAGATCAAACTGAAAGGAGTTTAGGATAGAACAAAGAAATGAAGCTAAAGTAAACCAGCACACTAAAATGTGTTTCAGAAGGACCTGCAGTTTTTAAAGGTAGTTGGACATTTATCACTCAGGTTTAAAGTAGAAAGGGAAAGGGGAACAATTCTCTATCATTTCATGTCCATGAGATTAAAGCTACAGTCTGTCAGAGAAGCAAAACTTGTATGGACTCTAATGTCCAAAAAAGTGTTTTGAATCGTGCCTAATGAAAGAGAGTCTGTGTCATGTAATGCAAATACAGTATCATCAACTCATTTCCAAGTTTATTACAAACACTTTAGCACACGTTTAATTGAGGTAATGCAGAATTCTATTAGGGGCCAAGGAAGAGGCTGATAGTATTCTCTCTTTCAGCTTCTCACTTGACCAAGGGAGAAAATGTTCTTGAACAGATTGACCACGTCTCCTAAAGACAATGCTCATTTTCAATTTTTCTTTTTATAAACTCATCCTGCATTTCCCCTTACATATGCAAGCTAAAGCGTGTGTGTAGACATCCTTCATTGGCAATGAGGAGCAGATCCATACTATTAAATAATCAAATAAGCAGAACATACGGTTGGTGTCTTTTAGGAAAATTACAGGTTTAAGCCCACCTTCATTGGTGGGAGGACATGGCATACCCAAATTAAAATATCTACCATTTATTATGCAGCTAATCATGTCATGCTATTTAAATGAAACTTAATGAATTCTTCTTCTATAAAATTGATTATATTTTAGTCAAACTGATGTATAATTTTATATAAGTGCATTTTTACTTAAAATGTAAAACGCTTTAGAGTCTGCTTCATTCAGTTTTAGAGGCATATTTTGTATATTTTGGTGTGATTTTATTTATTATCCTTCATAGCAGAGAGGCACATCCTACTCTTTTTCTTGCTGTCCTCTCTCTACAAGATAAAACTCATCCAAGTTTATTTTGCTTCATAAGGTATAGGCTTACTTTGTGATGAAAAACAGATCATTTCTGAAACATATTTGGAACTGTAGGGAGCCCAGAATTTTAGACTATGCTCAGAATGTTGTGAGGTAACTTCAAAAAAGATGGAACATTTAAAGTTTACCAGGAAAGTTTTCTGCTACTTTGCTTAACAGTAGTTTTTATCTTTTTTAAACAGTTTAGTTTGTTAATTCTTTGGAAGGATGAGTGAAGGAGTTGGCAGGTTTAAATGTACACTTGATAGAGCTCTCTCTGGGTTACTCTTTCAAAACAACCATCCAGTTGATGAATATTTAATGGGGACTCTGTCAGTCCCAGAGCTGAGAGAGGCAGTTCTCAAAGCTCCAGCAGGTCCTTGGAGAGGAGAGCGTTGGTAACCAGTGCCGTCCGAGTTTAGATGAGGCATGGTCTTTCTCAGGATGTTAGAACTGAGTGGAGTTCTCAGATGCAGCCCAGTGACTCTAGACCTGAGCCCTGCTCAGAAGCCAGTTGACTTGTCATTCGCTCTGAGCCTGGTGTCCTCCCTCTGCTCGTGCCCCTTTCTGCCATTTCTCATGCTTCTCCTGACTCTCTCTCTTTCCTACACCTTCTTTCTTCTTTTTTCTCTTTTTCTTAGTTTTACTCTCTATTATATTCCTTCTCCTTATCATTTTTTCTGTCTCTTATTGTTCTCATTCATTTTCTTTTTATTTTGTAGTACAGTTACTTTGTACATCATTGTCATCTTAAAATCTTGACCCTCTACAACTCCTATACTTCAGCTAGCTATGTTTTTTAAAGATTTTATCTATTTTTTATTTTTTTCCCCCAAAGCCCCAGTAGATAGTTGTATGTCACAGCTGCACATCCTTCCAGTTGCTGCACTTCGGACGCTGCCCCAGCATGACCAGTGAAGCAGTGCGTCGGTGCGTGCCCGGGATCCGAACCCGGGCCGACAGCAGCGGAGCGTGTGCACTTAACCGCTAAGCCACAGTGCCGGCCCTCAGCTAGCTATTTTGAAGAGAGTATTTTGATAAATTTCTCTTAGATGTTATAACATGCTGATTCAAGGAAATAAAAACTATCACAAATGGGATGGGGATGAAGAGTGAATTCAGTTCAGGTAGCCATGGAATTAGACAGAGGGAAACTGAGAGCTTAGGTCTAGGTGTTCAAAATATTTCCTGATACATATTTGTAGTTCATTGTTGTGGTAAACTGCACAGAGTCTTATTTACTGCTGGAGCCCAGATGTTTGCTCCTTGGGGCAACTCATCAGACCTCGGCCTATAGAAAAGAAGCTAGGAAACATTGCATGCATATCTAATGTGAACATCTGTTAGTGTTCCACCAGGAGACACCTTGGGCTCTTCCCTGAACTATCTGACTACAAAAAGAGGAAGAGAAGGTTTTCTCCATCTGCACAAAACCAAGACCTTATCTTGAGTTTGAGAGGATTGGAGGTGACTGAAAACAAAAGTGTTCCCGAGTTTGGATTTGCTTTAACAAGAACTATTGGCTGGCTTTGATGTTAAAGGTCTTTATTCAAAATTGACTACCTCTAATGCTAAGTTCATAGTGGAGATTTGTCAGAAGAATCCCTTTTTGATTAAGTCACTGAAATACAGTATTTGGGAGAATGGTTATATTTGAAGGTCACTTGTTCCTATTCTGTTGCCACAGTGACATCTGTTGGTAAGTGACTACTTCATGCTATTCTCGATGATTTCTGTTTGAAAGACATACTGAGCTTGATAAATAAATGGCAAGCAATAGGATATATTGGAACACATGAGGAAGCCATTTGGGGTAAAGCTAATTCAGCCTGAATTTGTTTTTCCAAAAGGGTCTGTCGCCTGCACTGTGTATCTGCTTTGCCACGTCCCAAAGAGAAGAGTAAATGCCCTTAAGATAAGAATGTATCTTCCCCCTCATTGGCATTTCCTTAAGGATAAGCATTTCTCCCTAGGCTAGGATTTGATTGCTGTAGTCATTCTGTGACCACCCAGCTCCAGACAACAGACGTGACACCAGCCGTGACCATCGAGACAGCAGATCTGCTCCCCCGCTGTGTCCATCAATAGCTGTTCTGGCAGGGCAATCTGGCAGGGCTGATCTCATGGCTATTGTAAAAGGGACATTGCAATCACTTGCAATAAATGCTCTTTGACGGTATATAACTGCTCTGTACACCCCAATTCTTTGGTGCTCTTCCTTCCTTAGGGAAGGAAGGCCACAGGTCATGGTTCTCAAAAGTTGGCTCATAATAAACTCACCCCAATTTTGATTTATAGATTGATTATGGATTATTTACGTCGACAAGCTGATGTGCAGGAAGTAGTAAAGGCACAGTGGTACCCGTGTTGCCTGACATAAAATCTTTCCTCCCTCTTTCCCTTCCCAGGATACCCACTCTTCATGGTGGCACCTACTTCCATGGTGTCATCATTCTTCTGATCACTCCTTTCATTCCCTCTTACAATTACTCAACAAATATTTAAACACCTACTGTATGCCAGGCTTGGGATACACTAAGGAAAAAATTTTCTACAAAATCTCTGTCTTCACAGAACTTGTTTTTGTTGGTTAAGTGAGATAATGGATAAGTAGGCAGACAAGTGAATTACATAGTCTATCGTGTGATGATCTGTGTCAAGAAGAAGGTAAGTGACAGGCAATGGGGAGAGCTAGAGAGTGAGTGGGTTGCTACTTTAATTAGAGAGGCCAGGGAGGCTGGAGCAAGGCCCAGAGGGAAGGGACAGAGCAGGAGGACATGCAGATATCCCAGGGCTGCAGAGATGCTGTGGAGGAATTGTGACTCGGATGTTGTTGGGCAGCAAGAAGCCAGTGTGGCTGGAGCACAGTGAGCAAGAGGGGAAAGGCAGAGAAGGTTTGAGATGCCAGGGAGGGTGAGCAGATGAAAGAAGGCCCCTGGGCCCATCAAAACTGTGCTGTAAGTGAAATGAAAACTTTCAATGTCATTTAACTATACGTTATACAATTTAAGTAGTAAATACCTTTTGTTTTTCTATAGTCTTGTCAAGTACATAAACTAAAATGCTGCTAAAATGGGAATGTCTAAATTATCCCCAGGAGTGACTGCTGTATCTTGTCAGGCGTCTGGTCTGCACAGCAGTCGGGTGGGAGTGATGTGACAGTCAGGAGACGAACTCTAGTCTTCAGGTTGTCGCCAACTGTTTGTGTTATGTTTCATCTGTAAAATGCGGAGGACGGAAAAGATGAGTGGTTTTCAGACTCCGATCCATGGAGCGCTGGATATTCCTGAAGGCTCTTGGTTTTTGTTTGTTTTTGTGAGGAAGATCGGTCCTGAGCTAACATCTATCACTCCTCCTCTTTTTGCTGAGAAAGACTGGCCCTGGGTTAACATCCATGCACATCTTCCTCCACTTTATATGGGATGTCACCACACCATGGCCTGACAAGCGGTGCGTCGGTGCGCGCCCAGGATCCGAACCGGTGAACCCTGGGTCGCTGCAGCAGAGCGCGCGCACTTAACCGCTTGCCCCACCCAGCTGGCCCTGAAGGCTCTTTGTTTTTTTTCTTATGTTTATAAACTTCGATGCAAGCTTCACGTAGAAGAGAGTGTCCCCTAGCTTTAAAAAGATTCCTGGACTTGGTCCTCACTTAGGTTTTCCAGTATGAAGAATTTGCTGTCTCACAGACTCCCAAAGGACAGACAAAAGGAGCAAGATCCCTTTTTTCCGAGTGTCTCTTGTGACAGTGCTCATTGTCTCTCATTCAAACCAGAAGGTGATTTGTCAATAGTGAGATATAGCATTTGAGACCCCATCCTTCAAGATGGCTGAGTTGTCGTCCATCATTTTACAGACTTATTCTAAGTGAATAATATAAAAAGTGAATGTCTCAGCAGGTAGTCTCTGACACAAAATAGAAACTAGGAATTGAGAAAAGTAATTATGATTGATGTCTGTCAATAAGGGCATAGGGCTAGTCTAATTCAAAAGTAATTAAAGGCATGAGTGTTAGTCACTGTACATATTAAATATATTGAAAAGTATTCATGTTCTCATAACACAGAATTATAACTGGAAGATAAACTGGATGTTTTTGGTACTTATGGTTAAAGATATATTTTATTTAATTTTGTTTTCCGATTGAGGAAATGAGAAAATTTATTTTTTAATATATTGACTATCTTCTTCCTTTCCAACTTAGAATCTCAATCTGCTATTTTGGAAACTCTGAAAAATATGTTCAGATGCTGTTCAACAGGTAAGAAAATCTTGTTAGGATGTCAAATCCTTTTCTCTCTTATTTATCATAAAATTGTGACAGACTCTCATTTACCTTCCTGTCTGCCCATCTGACTAGGCCACCTTGTTTCTCTAAGCCTGCAGGGGAATCCAGTCAGGTGGAAGGGGATGTTTTCTTCCACTTCCACTTTGCAGAGAAAATCAGCCTTGAAGTGGAACTGAGGACATGCTTTTCAGAAGCTGCATCATTCTCTACCCAGCCAGAACATTGGGCCTGACAACAGCTGGATCCAGTAGAAAACTGGACACTCTAGGAGATGTCATGTGGAGATGTGCCTGGCTGGACTAATAGTCACATGGATATGAGTTTTAAAAAAATCTCTCAGAGCTTTTCCAAAATCCAATAATATTCTTAAGTTGCTGTAGTAGATGAAACATTAGTTAGTGTCTTTTTAATTTCAACAGAAGCTTTTTTTTGGGTTACTAAAGAAGCCAAATTTCATGTTTTTTTTCTTGTTACCAAAGTGGACTTACTATTAAAAACAAGAAATCTTCAAGAAAGGAAACACTCATGTGGAATAGAAATTGTGGGTAGCAATTGCTACTTTTTTATACAAAATCATCTGTTTTATTTATTTACACTTTCTCCCAACTGCGCTTTTGAAAATACCTTAGTATTAGAAATTACCAGTAAGAAGAGGGTGTGCGCCCTTGAGTGTGGTCCAGTAGAAGTCAGGTGACTCAGACCTGAGTTCTAGGCCCAGGTCTGTTTCTGGTTAGTGTGTGACAACGTACTTAGGCTCTCTGGAATGTAGTATTCATTTCTGTAAAATTAAAGAATTTGATGATTTTTGAGAACTTTCCCAAATATTAAATGACTTCTCTTTTAAAAAGTAGAAAGATCCTTCTCAAACTTATAAATTATCAAAAATTTTTTGTGACCTTTCACTTACCAAGAACAACTGATGTCCCTTCAATTGTATTGATTGAAAATAAAGATCATAAAAGTATATATTTGGTAATCTAATAAATGAATTAGCATAAAAATGAGCCAGGAATAATTCCTGATCAATCAAGATAGTACATTATGAAACTATTACTGTTTGTTACAGTATACAAAATTATGACTGTAAAATAGTATCTTTTTGCTGTCTGTAAGTTTATATTGTTACTCATATATCACCATTAACCCTATTATGTTTTACAAGTAATAAAATGTCTTGAAAGGAAAAAACAATAAACCAACAGCCCTGTATTACACATGAAAATTGTGCTCCCTCTGGAAGGAAAATGAGGATACAACATTGGTCGAGTACTTCATTTTGTAATCCACTGGCGCCTTTCAAAAATATAGCTATTATTGTAAGAGTAAAGATATTCTTAAGAATAGTGCCACAAAACAGGTTTTCCAGCTTCTTTTTGTCAGAGCTGAGACCTACATCAGGCTGGGGCACTTGAAGAGGCATGGGGGACTCAGCTGGGGGTGGTTTAATTACTGTGAGATGATTAGCCAATAACAAATAAGACGGAGAAAGATTAAAAAGAGGTGAAGGGAAATAAAGTTGGAAATAATTAAGAAAAATAGTGCCTTCAAAATATCCTCTCATTATTTTTATAGCTTTTTATTTATTTTACTTTTTTTTTTGAGGCATGACTAGGATAGTATGTTAGATTTTTCTAAACCCTTATCTCCAGGGCATATATTACTGAGTTCTTCGTTATAAATGATAATGCCAAAGAAAACCTGGACAAAAGTATTCTGTACTATCCACAAGGACAAAACATGTACAACATTGCTCTATATATTAAGAGTCGAGCTGTAATAGTCAAGATATATATTCATGTGTGTAAAATTATAATGATTTTCTAATTTTCTCGGGCTGTGAACCGTGGTAAAATATACAGGAATAAGCAGGAGACCTGAAAAACCAGGTGATTTAAAACACCTAATATTACAGCTGGACCATCCAAGGGTGAAATCAATTTAAATTTCACACCTTCTCCTTTCCTCGTAGCCAGTGATTTGTCTGGAAGACAGAAAACACATAAAATTAATTGAGAGTTAACAGTATTTGGAGGCAGTTGAGGTTAAGCACTCAACAATGATGTCCCTTACTTCAGGAGCCATTGACTTTTTGTCATACGTTTACTTTATACACGGGTTCTCTTCTTAGATTATTTCTGTATGTTTCTTAGAAGAGAGACAGGGAAGGAGAATTAACTATCAATCTACTGTGCGCCAGTTCCTTTACTGTATTCCCTTATGCAATTCTTACAGTAATCCTTTAAAGTAACTGTTATAATTCATATTTGATAAAGAAAACCATGTTTACAAAATTGATCAAGGGTAAGAGGGAAGATCTGAACATAAGTCTGTTGGGCTTATGCCTCATATTCTCTCCACTGTGATAAAAATGGTGCTTCAACATGGGTACTCACCATCTGGCTATTTAATACCGGATCCTGCAAACAACATTGGATGAGATGAGATGAGAAGTTATTTCCAAAGATATTCTATTATATTTAAACTGTACTATTTATGAGTCAGATGTCAAGACATGTTTTAGAGGCATAGAGAGCAACTGATTAGTTCACCTACACATTATTAGTGTTTACTATAACTTTCGTGTGCCACATCGTGTCAACTTTGTGTCAACTTTACCAACTTTAGTGCTTCACTGTTCTTTTTGAAAAAACTCAGAATGTCACTTTTCGTGTCAAACACCTTGCTGTTTTCTTCTTATTCACTAGATGACAGTTCTGTATCTCTGTAAATTACCACTGCAGCAGGAAACGAGAGGTCTTAAGCCAGTTTGCTCTGCACAAATGATGGACATAGGAGGACTTCTGCTCCATCAAGGCTGCCTGTGTTATTCCGTGGCTGTAACGGGGATGTCCAGGACTGCTTAGTCAGAGGCACGAAGCAGAGTCAGAAAGCATCCTCTAAATTCTTCTTCAGATGTGAGTTCAGGCGTCTGTCCTCTCTCCTGAGCACACTGGAGTTTATTGACTGTGTTCTGACTCTTACTCTCTCCCTGTAGTTAATAAGTCTGGGAGCTCCATACCCCTAGAAAAAACATATGACACATAAAGCCTTTTCTCAACTAAACGGAGTTGAGAGCTATGGTGTTGCCCGAGAGTCTGATGCTTAAAGAAAATACAGCTGGGGCTCATGTGAAGGGAAAGAGCGTCAGCCACTCCCGGAGGGCTTTTATTGATGCTCCCATGGAATGAGCAAGTTTAAAGTAAAACCACATTGCTTAAACCTCACTAACTGATTGTTTTATTTTCAAGTAATATGCTCTGAAATCTGCTATGTCTAAAAAACCATTTCAGGCCTGCCCCATGGCTTAGCGGTTAAGTGCACACGCTCTGCTGCTGGCGGCCCGGGTTCAGATCCCGGGATCACACTGACGCACCACTTCTCCGGCCATGCTGAGGCCGCGTCCCATGTACAGCAACTAGAAGGATGTGGACCTATGACAGACAACTATCTACTGGGGCTTTGGGGGAAAAATAAATAAATATCTTTAAAAAAATCAATAAAAAAATAAAAAACCATTTCATAAAGCTTAACCTTCTGTTTTTCATTCTCTGGTATTTGAAATTATTATTAAGACTGTAAATCCTTTAACATTCTACAATATACAAATAGGCAAATATCAATTATATTCTCTAAAATGGTTTGCTCCCATGTTAAAGATTAATATATGGTAGTAAAACTGGTTACCATCTAGTTTTTAACTCATTTTTTGCTTTTGAAATTACATATAAAATTTGTGTTTTGAAGTATTTTCCTAAAACTCAACAACTTTCTGATATAAATCGACTAGATGGAAGGTAACTAAAATGAAATTTGATCTTTAAAACTCGAGCTTTGTGTAAGAATTTATAATATCAGGCAGCTGAAAGTTGGGTCTCTCCACATTATGATATTTATTAATTGTGAATAGCCACATCTATTACAAAGCGCTGAAAAATAAAAAGAAATTGAACAATATCAACACTCTCTTTCCCCACATGTTGTACAGTTTATATGCAAATAAATTCTCAAAGGTCAGAAAAATGTTTATGATTTCAGATAACTGTTAAAATACTATCTCATTCCAGTTTTAACCTCATTTGAAATGGACTGAAAACTCTTCTCTTAGGATTTTGCTCTGATCAGTGACCCCAGGTCCCCTCAATGCCTCATTTGATTGTAAACTTATCTGAGGAATTGAATATTCTTTTTCATTTGTTCTCTTTAAGGTATCTGTGATAGTGCTTTTTATGCAACGACCACTTGGTACAATTTATTATTAGTTTCAGAAACATGCTTATTTAGGAACAAATCAAGAAAACAAATGTGAGGGATGTGGGGTCGCCTAGCTGATGGTGTTCTAGGGATTCCTCATGTGAGTCTTGGCATAGAAACGTTCAAAGGGTAAAGCAGCATTTGTCAGGTAAAAAGTGTGGGGTGAACATAATTCTGAAGGAATAATGATGGAGACGTAAAAACAAGAAACCCCTTGAATTGTGTTGGAAGGTATTAGACACATCAAAGAGCTGGGAAAAAACATTGTTCAATGTAAGTTCTTTCTAAACTCTAAGGCAAAAAGTAACATGAATTTACATGGTAATTATAAACCACAAAACAACAATTCACAAGACAAGTAAACAACTAAAGTAGAAACCAGAGTGAGAAAAATAGAGGTTAAAGGAGAGATGGAAAGAGATGGTTGGGGTCAGAAAATATGGCTTAGTCATCCTTGAGGTCTCCCTCAGACTCTGATCATTCCTAGTGCTCAGTAAACACTTTGACCCCATGAGCCTGGGGAAGAGCAAAGTGACACGTGGTTGGGAGGGGAGATAATGCAAAGATACCCTTGTGGAGGCACTGACATTGAAAATCAGTTACATTTTGCAAAGGTGTTTACCATAATATATTAAGGATTATTCTGGAAAGATAAGGATTTTTCTGGAATGTACGTTTTCATTTTATGGAAACTCCAACAAGCCCAGTGAAAGATTTAGACATTTCAGCTTTAGAAATAAAGAGAGGGGCCATCCCCGTGGTGCAGCAGTTAAGTGAACACACTCCGGTGTGGTGGCCTCAGGTTCACAGGTTCGGATCCCGGGCACGCACAGACACACCGCTTGTCAAGCCATGTTGTGGTGGCATCCCATATAAAGTAGAGGAAGATGGGCACAGTTGTTAGCCCAGGGCTAATCTTCCTCAGCGAAAAAGGAGGATTGGCATCAAAAGTTACCTCAGGGCTGATCTTCCTCACACAAAAAAAGAAAGAAACAAAGCCAGAATGGGAAATTTTTTCTGTCAGTTTTACAATGAAAACCAGTTAGCATTTGGAAATCGGTTGCAATTTGAGATGAGAATGTGAAGAAAGAATTAGATGTCACATGTTGTTTTTCCTTTTCTCTGAGGCAGTAAGGCTTGCAGGGGGAATGAAATTCCATCTTTGCTCTATTGAGTTTGAGAAGGTGTAAAATTCATTTGTGCTGGGCAACACTGTTGACCTGTGGAGAAAAACAAATGGTTTAAGCAGCTGATCTAAAGGAATAACTGAGCTCATAAAAGTTCTTAGCTTATAAAGGTTGCTTCTACTTTGCTCAACTTTACTGGACATCCATTGACCTATATGTGTAAGGTATTTGTGGTAGGTATTGAAGGAAATACAAAGAATTATAGGGTTCCAAGCTCCTCCACATACATGACATGGTTTGCAAGATGTAATTTGACTCTGCCAAGGTATTTAGTGTATGTTGCATTACAGAACCTAAAAAAAATGGCAATGTTATTGAGAAATTGTAATTAAAGACAGCTTCTTAGGAGAGATGGACTAGATCAAGTCCTCAAAGGGACCACTTTTGGACAGGTGGAGGGAAGAAAGAGTGAGGATTTCAGATGGGGGAAGGGAGGACAGGTACAGAAGTGGAAAGAAACATGGCATTTGGGCATGGGGGTGGGGAGGCCATGACAGGCACAGTCTTCCCGTGACTGAGAGGCAGCTCAGTTTCCTCCTGCAGGAGCCCAGCACTGCTTGCCACCTCCTGGCCTCCTCCACCTGCAGACCCCACGCCTGAGCCAAGGCCTATCTTATCTGGATCGCTGCCTAGTCTCCCAAGAGGTCCCTTTACTTTCAGTCTTAATTTCTTCTAATCTTTCCTCCACCTTGCCTGCAGAGTTACATTCTAGAATCCAAATTTGCTTAAATCTGATATCTGCTTCGACTCCATCAATGACTGTTCAGAGTAGCCTAGAGAACATTCAGACTCCTGAGCTGGACACGCAGGCTTTCCCTTGTTGTCCTCATCTTTACCCTCATCACCCACTCTGTCCTACATGTTTGCTTTGTTCCAGCCTTAAAAATACCACCCATTTTCGGAAAGATTTAGCATCCTTTATATCTGTCTTTTTATATGTGCTTCTTCTGTCCTCCTACCCAGTTTGTTAATCAACTTAATTCCTATTTCTTAATCTAAACTCATGTCAAATGTTCCTTTCTCTTGGAGACTTTTCCTGAGAGGTCTCCACCTAGAGACCCATTTTGATGTCCCCACCCTGGGACCATATACTTATCTACTTTTCCATAACTGTTGTTTTATTCATGTCTCATAGACAGCGAGCTCCTTAAAGCTGAGACTATCCTTCTTCTTGATAAATAAATGACCAGCAATAGGATACATTGGAGCATATGAGGAAGCCATTTGGTGTAAAACTAAGTGGGCCTGAAATTGTTTTTTTTTCCCCAAAAGGGGCCTGTAGCCTCTGTTCATCCATTGTATATCTGCCCTAAGCAATTAACATGTCCCAAAGACAAAAGCAATGCCCTTAAGTTGTAAATGCAACTTCCCCCACATTGGCATTTCCTTAAGTATAATCATTTCTCCCTAGGCTAGAATTTGATTGCTGCACTCATCCTGTGACCACCCAACTCCAGACAACAGCCACGCCCATGGAGACAGCAGACCTGATACCCACTGTGTCCATCAATGGAGGTGCTGACAGGTCAAGGTTGCGACTATTGTAAAAGGGACATTGCAATCACATGTGGTACATGCTCTTTGATGGTATATAACCACGCTGTACACCCCACTTCTTTGGAGTGCTCCATTTCTTTGTGAAAGGACTCTCCCGGACCATATGGTCCTCAAAGGTTGGCTCATAGTAAACTCATCCCAAGTTGATTTTATAGATTTTTTATGGATTATTTGTGTCGACATTCTATTTGTCCCTCCAGTGTCTGAACACAGTACCTGACACCTTGGGGGCACTCAGAAAATGTTTGATGAGTGAATAAGTATGTGGGAGACCACACTGGCTGGAGCAGAAGGGGCGTTTTGGGGAGTGGTAGAAAATTCACTCACGTTCCTACCATAGTGGTTGAAGCTGTGGGCTTTGGACCAGTTTGTCTCGGCACCAATCCAAGTTATCCCGCTTTTAACTGGAGAACCTGTGCAAAGTATTTAGTCTCTGTGCCTTAGTTTCCTCATCTATAAAATGGGGCTACTGAGAACTCCTGTCTCATAGGGTTTTAGTGAGATTTAAATGCATTAACTTATGTAAAGTGTTTAGAAGAGCTCCTGGCGCATAGTAGGCATTAACATGTTAGCTGTGGGGTTATCATTATTGCTCTTATATCTAAACGATACTCTGGTTTTGAAAAGATGCTTTCATAATATAGTTGATCCTCATTATTTGTGGATTCCGTGTCTGCACACTTGCCTACTAGCTAAAATGTACTGGCAGCCCCCAAGTCAACACTCACAGGGCTTTCATGTCCATTTGCAGATAAGCGCAAAGTGGTGAAAATTTTGATTCACTCGAAGTGCACGTTCCCAGCTGAGGGGAACAAGGTGACGCTCTGCCCTGTTGTTTCAGCCCATGCTGTAAACAAGTGTCCTTCTTGCAGTCTATTTAGTGCCTCATTTATTATCTTTTTGTGCCTTGTGTTGGTGACTGGGCTGTTTAATATGTCCCCCATGTGTAGTGCTGCAGTGCTGCCTGGTGTTCCTCAGGGCAAGAGGCTGTGACGTGCCTTTACAGAGAAAGTATGTGTGTTTGACAAGCTTCTTTCAGACACGAGGTACAGTGCTGTTAGTCTAAGTTCAATGTTAATATATCAACAATATATATTAAATAAGGTGACTTTAAAGAGAAACACACAGAGAAAAAGGTTATGTATTGATCAGTTGAAGAAAATGTGACTAAGGTTTGCAGGAACCTAACCCTGCATTTCCTGTAGGGACAGTGGGTCATATTCACTGATTCATTGTTCACAGTGACTTTGTAGAATGTCACACTGTGCATAACGAGAACTGACTGTATCTTATGTAATCTTCACATACTCCTTTATAACAGGTAGGGTAGGGAACAGGGTGTCCACATTCTACGGGCTATTACAGACCTTATGAGCCAAGTAGAGAATTTAAAAAGTCTTGTGTTCAGCATAAGAGCCATGAGATTTTGAGCAAAGAAGATCTATGATAAACTGATGTTTAAGGAAAAATTCCCTGGCAAGAGACTGTAGTTTTGAGAGGAAGAGGGAGAACTGAGCCAGAAAGAAGGACCAGTTCTTAAACTCTCCAAGTATTCCCATTGCTTGGTGAGGAGATTCGGAACTAAGGTGCTGATGTGATAAAGGAAAAGTAGCAGCCAAGGGATAAAATAATGGATTTGGTAACCATATATAGGGTGTAAGTTAGGCTGTGGTTCTCAAAGTGGGGTCCCTGGACCAGCAGCATCAGCATCACCTGGAAAGTGGGAAGAAACGCAAATTGTCAGGTGCTGCTGCAGACCTGCAGAACTGGAAATTCTGGAGTGGGGCCTGGCAATCTGGGTTTCAACAAGGCCTCCAGGTGCTTCTGGTGCCCATCAAGTTTAAGAGCCAATGAAATAGAAAAATGATCCCAACACGTCACCATGCTCAGGTAAGCCACAGGGCAGGGAGGTGGTATTTGTTTGGAGGATAAGACACATTTTAAATTTTAGGAAAAAGTAATTCAGTGTCTGTTTCATCATGAGGATTCCAGAGATGCCATTTTATCTCTCTGCATGTGAAGCTCTTTTTTCCACAATATGTTCTCCTTTAGAGAGCCCTTGGTAAGTTATTTACCAATTACCGCATGTTCTGAGAGTCCCTTATTTCTTGAAATCCCCTTTCAGACGTCAAAATATACTTTATTTTTGTGCACAATCTCCTCTATTTAAAATCTGGAATTCTCTTCCTATAGGATCATGTATCGCACATGCAGCCTTACTGTCAATTTGGAATGCCATTGGTTTCTTCCAAAAGCTTAGAATGTTTTAGAATTTAGAACCTGATGAATAGAGAATTTATATGCTTCTGTGTAGGTTTCATATTTTTCAGATGTCCAGAGGTATCCCAACTTGCCAGTAATGTGGCCTTAAGATTTAGCAGAACTTGAAAATCTGAATATAGTAGAAAATGAATTCCATCTGTAATGTTAACATTTACAAAATAAATGATCACATTGTTAACGTAGCAATAAACACTTTCTATATTCTAGGCTCTGAAAGTATCTTGCTTACACAGTAAACCTGATAAAGTTTCAAAGATGATCCAATTAACTTTTCAGCAAAAGCTTTGCTTGAGTGTATCTTGGCTTCCTTTTTGACAGTTTTAGCCTTAAAGTCACAGTAATGTTTTCTTTTTCTGGGAATCAGATAATCTTCTATTTGGTGAACACTTTAATTTTTAATGGTCACCTGTATTTTGTGATATGCACGTGTTCAAATAATCTATAAGAACTAACCATTACCACCCACATATAAGATTATACAGGAATGGAAGAGTTTTGGCTGACTTACTGTATATAATTGTTCAGCCAAAGCAGATGGTAGACTCTACCACATACAATGATTTAGGGGTTTGAAGCAGTATCTTTAAATACAAATAATCTCAAAAATGCTAATATGTAAAGTATATTACTTACAGTGTTAACTAACCAAAATAGTTAAATTTGTTATCTTTCCTCCCTTTATAAGGATGCACCCATTATATGGATTCTGTACAAATCTGCAAAGATCACTTTTTTCCTTTTCAAAATTTATTTATTTTAATTTTTAATAGTGAGAACTTTAGTGTTGGGTAAATTGCTGCACAATTACTGGAAATGCTGAGAGTCTTTTGAAAAAGTCTAGAAGTCTAAAGATAATGAAAAGTACATTTCTACAATGTCAAGTCCTTTGAGCTTCTGTCTAGTTGTACTCTGAAGAGATGGAAGATTAAGTACCAGCACAAGACACAAGGGAACAGGCTGCCAACTTGAGTGTTTCCCATGGACAACAGAGTGCCTGGCAGACACATGGAGGTTGAATCTGGGCTTCCTCCATGGCTGGGCCCTGAGAGGAGGATTTTGCTTAAATGATCAGAGAATAGACCACCTTTTTTCTTGTTAATAAGTAATATTTACCATGTAAATTTCTTTATAAATCTCTGAATAAAATAAAATTATAACCAGTATAGAAATGAACTCTTACTGACATGCCCCACAGCCTTCTTTAGAGAGCTCAACAGAAAATGTCTCCGCTGACTGTGAATTGGTCTTCTCTGAAAGCCAGCCAGCCCTTCATTGATAGCCCTGGATAAGGAAGGCCAGATACAACTCTTTGAAGATGTTGAGCTGAAATCAGAACCAAAAATCCTACCTCCAGTTGGCTCCTCTGTGAGAATGGATGGCCGGCCTTATTTCACAGGCTGGGCAGTTAAGGTTTCAGATGAGCTTAATTGCTCTGTTACACAGGGATGGAAAAGGAGGAATGTGACATTGATTCAGTGCTCAGATTTTGCAGGTAAAGATAGGGTCAGAGAAGGGAATAAAGATTTCAGCAAATTGGTTTTTTGTTCTCTACAGTGGAAGTAATTTAAGAAACAGATAGTCTCTCACTCCAACTTCTCTTCCCTGTTATCTATCTGTAATATCGCTGTAAAAATTCTTTCTTTAAAGATTTCAGTCTTGGGCCAGTCCCGTGGCTTAGTGGTTAAGTGCGTGCGGTCCGCTATTGACGGCCCGGGTTCGGATCCCAGGTGCACACGGATGCACTGCTTCTCCGGCCATGCTGAGGCCGCGTCCCACATGCAGCAACTAGAAGGATGTGCAAATATGACATACAACTATCTATTGGGGCTTTGAGGAAAAAAAGGAAGAAGATTGGCAATAGATCTTAACTCAGAGCCAGTCTTCCTCAGCAAAAAGAGGAGGATTAGCACAGATGTTAGCTCAAGGCTGATCTTCCTGACACACACACGCACACACAAATTTCAGTCTTTTTTCTTTGCAGTCTGTTTTTTATCATCTTTATGAGTGCTTTGATTTCACCATCTTCTTGGCACCACAACGGTAGCCATTGAGATGTTATTATAGATTCAGTTTTGAAATTTTATCATCTTATCTCTATTTCCTCTGCCATTTCTCAGTTTTAGTTCTTATTGCATCTTATGCTTGAAAATATTTGAAGCTTATAGTGTGTATCAGTTCTTATTTTCTCAACTTTTTATTATCTAAGTGCCCTCAACTATCGCTTTCTTAAAAAAAGAAGTGAAATACATAACAGAACAATACACTGTAATAAATTGACCAATTATAAAATTAAGTTCAACCTGAAATCCCTCCCCACTTAACAGAGACCATTTTTCATAATTCATCATGCTTTAGTTTGGGCAGGGTCAGTTTATCAATGATTTTTGGATGTTTTAAACCACACGAGATGAATACAATATGGTAAAATTGTTAATCTTGCAGAAGTTGTAGAATTTCCTGATGGTTAGAGAAGTTGATGGTGGAGAACCTGAATCATATGAAAAGTAGTTGATTAATTAGCACCTGACAGAGTTTGTTAATTTGTTAAAGATGATGATAAGACATACATGTTGAAAAGATAACTTTGCATATCAGAACATTGTCAGAGACCACTGGGAAAATTCATAATGTTCTCAAATACTACAAAAAATGACCATTTTTTCATGAAAGATGTCATACGTGATGGCATCGAATACTTATGTCAGAAAATTTGCAATGAAGAAAATTAACATTTGAGTCATTTTAATTCTAACAATTTGTTCATGCTTACTATTAGGTTAAAAACAATTTTTAGAAATAAAGTGATAAATGATGTACTTGCTTAATTTTTAATTATTTTAGGAAAAGACTTTTCCACATTTAAAAAAATGTTTATTTGTATTTATTTTATGCTGAATTTATTCCTAGGTCCAAAGACTTTTTTTAAATTAACTAACACCAATTCTTTTCAAACTCTTTAAAAAAGTTGAAGAGGATAGAATACTTCTAAAGTCATCCTATGGGGTTAGTACTACCCTGATATCAAAGCCAAAGACACTAAGAGAAAGGAAAACTACAGGTGAATACCTTTCATGAATATTGATACAAAAATCCTCAATAAAATCGTAACAAAGCAAATTCAGCAGCATATTAAAAGGATTATACATCATTTTTAAGTGGGATTTATTCCTGGAATACAAGGATGTTTCAATATATGAAAAGGAATCAATGTAATTAACCACACTAACAGAATGAAGGAAAAAAAGTGATCATCTCAATGGATGCAGAAAAGGCGTTTGACAAAACTAAACATGCTTTCATGTTAAAAACACTAAAAAACCCTCAGAGTAAAGGGAAGCTACTTCAACATAGTAAAAGCCATATACAGAAATCCACAGAGAACATCGTATTCAAGGATGAAAGACTGAAATCTTTTTATCTAAGATCAGGAGAAAGGTAAGAAGGCCCACTTTCACCACTTCTATTCAACATGGTATTAGAAGTTCTAGCCAAAGCAATTAGATAAGAAAAAGAAAGAAATAGCATTCAAATTGGAAAGGAAGAAGTAATATTATATTAGTTTACACATAATATTTTATATGTTGAAACCCCTAAAAATTCCACAAAAAAATTTTAGAACTAATAAATTATGCTAAGTAGTGGGACACAAAATTAACCTGCAAAAATTAGTTGTTCTCCTATACATTAATAACAAGTAATCTGAAAAAGAAATTTAAAAACTTTACATTTTTATTTACAATAGCATCAAAAAGAGTAAAATACTTAAGAATCAACTTACTCATGGAGGTAAAAATTCCAATGATTTTTTTGCAAAAATAGAAAAATCTATCCTAAAATTCCTATGGACTCCCAAGGGACCCTGAATAGCCATAACAATATAGAAAAAGAAGAACAAAGTTAGAGAACACACACTTCCTGATTTCAAAACTTACTACAAAGTAATCAAAACAGTGTGGTACTGGCATAAATACACACAATATACTTATGAAATATTATAGAGAGCCCTGAAATAAACCTTTGCATATATGGTCAAATGATTTTTGACAAGGGTGCAAAGATCATTCATTGGAGAAAGGATAAGTTTTTCAACAAACGGTGCTGGAAAACTGGATACCCACATACAATAGAATGATGTTGGACCCTTACCTTACACCATATACAAAAATTAACTCAAAATGGATCCAAGATATAAATGTTAGAGTTGAAGCTATAAAATCCTTAGAAGAAAACACAAGGTAAAAGCTGCATGTCATTGGGTCCAAATGCCATTGCCAACAATGATTTCTTTACTATGACACCAAAGACATAAGCAACAAAAAAAATAACAAATTGCACTTCATCAAAATGAAACGTTTTCTGTATCACAAGATACTAGCAACAGAGTAAAAAGGCAATGGTTGAAAAGATTTGCAAATCACATATCTGATAAAGGGTTAATATCTAGCATATATAAAGAACTTCTACAACTCAACAATAAAAAAACAACCCAATTTAAAAATGCACAAAGGACTTGAATAGACATTTCTCCAAACAAAATATAAAATGGCCAGTAAACACATGAAAAGATGTTCAACATCACTAACTATCAGGAAAATGCAAAATAAAACCACAATGAGATACATGTTCACACCCATTAGCATAGTTACTATCACAAAATCAGAAAATAACAAGTGTTGGCAAGGATGTTGAGAAATTAGACCGCTTGTGCAATGAAGGTGCGAACATAAAATTGGAAAACAGTATGGCAGTTCCTTCAAAAATTAAAACTAGAATTCACCACATGATCTAGCAATTCCACTTATGGGTTCTGAAATAATAGAAAATACATTTATCAGTCTCTGCCTCCAGTTCCTGGCACAAAGCTCCTAAAACTTTGTAATTTCCTAAATGATAAGAACACTAGGAGCAACTCTTATTCTAATATTTGTCTTTGACACCATCCCTGACACAGAGACCCTAAAACCCTTGTAATTTCCTTTTTTTTTTTTTTAGGAAGATCAGCCCTGAGCTAACATCCGTGATAATCCTCCTCTTTTTGCTGAGGAAGACCGGCTCTGAGCTAACATCTATTGCCAATCCTCCTCCTTTTTTCTCCCCAAAGCCACAGTAGATAGTTGTATGTCATACTTGCAGATCATTCTAGTTGTTGTATGTGGGATGTGGCCTTAGCATGGCCGGAGAAGCGGTGCATCATTGCACGCCCGGGATCCGAACCTGGGCCGCCAGTAGCGGAGCATGTGCACTTAACTGCTAAGCCACGGGGCTGACCTCCTTGTAATTTTCTAATTGATAAGAACACTAGGAGAAGCTTTTGTTCTATTGAGGCAACTCTGGATGGGCTTCTGGATGGCTCCTGGATGGGGGCTGGTCACCAGGAAGACCAAGCCCTGATTAGAAGATTCGAATTTTTAGCCCTACCCCTTATCTTGCAGAGAGGGGAGGGGGGCTGGAAACTGAGTTAATAATTAATCATGCTTACGTGACAGAGTCTCCATTAAAATCCCAATAGAAGGAGGTTCAGAGAGCTTCCAGGTTGGCAATGACAAGGAGTGCTTGGAGAGTGGTGCACTTGGATATGGCATGAAAGCTCTGTGCCCCTTCTCACATACCTTTCCCTATGCACCACTTCCATTGGCTGTTCTTGAGTCATATCCTCTTATAATAAACTGGTGATGTAGTAAATGTTTCTCTGAGTTTTGTGAGCCACTCTAGTAAATTAATCAAACCCAATGAGGAGGTTGTGGGAACCTCTGGTTTATAGCCAGTCAGTCAGAAGTACAGGTAACAGCCTGGGCTTGTAACTGGCATCTGAAGTTGAGGTGAGGTAGGGTGGGTGTGCAGTCTTATAGGACTAAGCCCTCAACCTGTGGAGTCTGATGTATCTCTGGGTTGACAGCATCAAATTGAGTTGAATTATCTGACGACTAGCTGGCATTCCAAGAATTGCTTGTTGGAGGTGTGGGGAACCCTCCCACGTGTGAAAAAATGAATCTCAGAAAACCATTTATGGGCATACACCCAAAGTGATTGAATGCAGAGGTATAAAGACATAAATAAACACCCGTGTTCTTAACAGCATTATTCAAAATAGCCAGAAGCTGGAAGCAAACCAGGTGTCCATCAACAGATGAAATAACAAAAAAAATGTGGTGTATACACAGAGTGGAATACCATTCACCCTTAAAAAGGAAGAAATTCTGACACATTTTATGACAAGGAGGAATCTTGAGGACTTTATGCTAAGTGAAATAAAGCCATCCACAAAAGGAAAAATACTGTATGATTCCACTCATATAAGGCACTTAAAGTACTCAAATTAATAGGAATAGAAAGGAGAATGGTGTTTCCCAAGGGCAAGAGGGAAGGATAACAGGGAGTTGTTGCTTAATGAGCACAGAGTTTCAGTGCAAGGTGAAAATAGTTCTGTGGATGGTTGGAGGTTATGGCTACACAACAATGTGAATGTACTGCATGTCACTGAACTGTACACTTAAAAATGGTTAAAATCGTCAATTTTAGGTTATGCATATTTTATGACCATTTAAAAAAATTAATTATTTTCAACAAATGAACAAACACTAACTACATGCAATAACATAGATGAATATCACAACCAAAATGCTGCATAAAAGAAATTATATTCAAAAGGCTATAGATTTTTTAATTCCATTTATATAAAATCTAAAAAAGAAACAAAACCAAGGTCTGGCTTCCAGTAATGGTGGAGTGGCTTGTTGAACTAACACTCTCACATATAACAATGATAAAATCTGAATACATATTATATGTATTTATATAGAATCATGTATTTATATGTAATATACATATAATAAATGTGTATATGTGTGTATGTATAAATGTCTTCCGAAAGCAAGCAGAACTGACAGGGAGCCTTCCCTTAAATGATGGGAATTGTACCAGGAGGTATTTGCAAGCTTGAGTCTTTTGCCTCAAAGCATTCCAAAATCTGTACATGGCCGAGACAGGGGAAAAACTACAGTCTTACTTGCAAAGTTAGAGGATGTATTTTGGGGCTGACAGAGTAGCTGGAAAGTTAAGGGAGAAATTCTGGAAGGGAGGGAGACACACAGAGGAAAATCTCAAAATATGTACGTAAGTCTCCCCCCCACACACACCAAATTGGCAGATCTTTGAACAACACACATGCAGGGTAGACCCCAGAGGGCTTAGTGTAAAAACAGCAATTGGTAGATGAAAGAACTGAATGAGGATTTCAGCTATGCTCACGGTAAAGGAGAGAAGATTGGAGTTTCAGTCCAGCCAAGTTAACTCCCTGCTAGAAAAATAACAACACTCTTCAAAGGAATACAATAGAATCCAGAGTCTCTATAACTATCATTCATGGTTTCTAGTACACAGTTTAATTTTTTTTTAATTTATTTTTCCCCCAAAGCCCCAGTAGATAGTTGTGTGTTATAGCTGCACGTCCTTCTAGTTGCTGTATGTGGGACGTGGCCTCAGCATGGCCGGAGAAGCAGTGACTCGGTGTGCACCCGGGATCTGAACCCAGGCCGCCAGTAGCAGAGCATGCACACTTAACTGCTAAGCCATGGGGCCGGCCCTCCAGTACACAGTTTAAAAAATCATGAGATTTGAAGAGATGGGAAAATGTAATCCATATATGACCAAAAGCAGGGAGGAGAAACTCTCCCCATGGTGTTGCAATTAGCTGACAAGGATAAGACAGCAGCTATTATAAAGATGATCATGGTGGTATGAAAAATATTCTCATAATGAATGAACATATCTGGAAACTCAGCAGAGAAGTGGAAATTACAAAAAAGAACCAAATAGGAAGATTAAATAAAAAAATACTTTTGAGTTTACATGTACATTAGAAACAGTAGAAGAGGGCAGGCCTTGAGGCTTAGCAGTTAAGTGTGCGGGCTCCACTGCTGGCGGCCCCGGGTTCGGATCTTGGGCTCGCACGGATGCACTGCTTCTCTGGCCATACTGAGGCTGCGTTCCACATACAGCAAATAGAAGGATGTGCAGCTATGACACAGAACTATCTACTGGGGCTTTGGGGCAAAAAATAAATAAGTAAATAAAATTAAAAATAAAAAGGAACAGTAGAAGAAACATGAAGATAGAGCAATAGAAATTATCCAGTCTGAACAAAAGAATGTAAAAATTTTGAAGAAAAATGAAGAAAGCCTTACCTGTGAGATGAGTGAGTCCCCAGCAGAGAGGGGAGAGACAGAAAAATTAAATGAGGCAGAAAGACAAATCAATAAGTAATAGCATAAAACTTCCAAAATTTGGTAGAAAATCTAAAATTTTAGATCCAAGGAAGTCAGCAAACCCAGAAAATAAAATACAAAATAAAACCATACCTGGGCACATGATAGTCAAGCTGCTAAAATCCAAAGATAAAAACAAAATCTTGAAAGCAGTCAGAGAAATACATATATACAGGGGAAGACATTACATACAGGGAGGAATAATGTCATTGATGGATGATATATTATCAAAAACAAAAGAGACAAATCAACAACAAAATGACATCATTCAAGTGCAGAAACAAAACCCAAAAGTCAACACGAGATTCTATATTTAGCAGATCTCACTTTCAAAAAGGAGGCAGAAGCCACAATAATATTCCGCACACCCATTAGGTGGCTGAAATAAAAAATAAAATTGCAAATATCAAGTCCTGGTGAGGACAAGGAGCAACTAGAACTGGGAATGCAACATGATAGTTGCATTCGGATAACGATTTAGCAGGTTCTTATAAAGTTAAACATACACTTATTATATGACTCAGATATCCCACTCCTAGGGATTTACTCAAGCAAATTGAAAACTAATGTTTAAACAAAATCTTTGGGTGAATATCCATAACCATGTTATTCATAATTGCCACAAGCTGAAAACAAACTAAATGTCCTTCATCAGGTGAATGGAGAAAGAAATTGTGGTGAATTGGGACATTAGAATACTACTTGGCAATAAAAAGGATAAACTCTTGATTCACACAACAACATGGATGAATCTTGGCTGCATTTCTCTAAGTGAAGGAAGCCCGATTCAAAAGGCTGTACAGTATGTGGTTTCATTTGTATGACTTTCTAGAAAAGTCAGCATTACAGAGATGAAAAATGATCAGTGGTTGCCAAGGGATGGAATGGGGGAAGGGGTTGATTACACAGGGACAGTATGAGAGAATTTTGGGGAGTGAAAAAAACAGCTCTGTATGCTACTGTGGAGGTGGATACATGACCATAAAGTTGTCAAAACCCACAGAACTGTACACTACAAAGAGTGAATTTTACTCTGCAAATTTTAAAAATCAATCAGGATGCTGGGGAACTCAGATGAAATGCAGTGACAAATGAATCTCACTGTATTACAAGCATGTGACATAGCCACACATAATGGGTGGGGATGAAAGGTCCTGACCTAAGTTACATTGGAAGACAGTGTTTTGATGGGATACTGTAAAACTAAAGTAATGTACACAAACACTCTACTCTAGGTGTTAAGTTTGTTTTTCATAAGGGTATGGATTAGCAATTCTGAAACTAGTTGACACATTAGGAAATATATTGTAGCTAACTGGAGTTAAATTTCTCACTGTTGGTCAAAGAAGTTAAAAATAAACAAAAGGAGAATGCTAGAATAAACTCTGTGGTGCTGGATAGGAGTTGGAAGTATCAGTATGAATCCATGTCACTTCTAATA
>NW_026691859.1:0-38565 GCF_020826845.1 Diceros bicornis minor | reverse complement strand
GGAGGGGCTTCTCTCTCCGCCCCCGACAGCCCTGAGCTGGGTCAGTGCCTCAGACCTGGCCAGGGGCAGCCCATCCCCCGGCGCCCTCTCCCGGGGCATCCCAGGAAAGCTTCACAGCCAGCCCCACCCCACTCGCCACTGCCAGGACCATCGGCCTCCCTCGGGAGGACGGGGCAGGACAGGGAACCGGGTGTGGGAGGCCGCCAGATCTCAGCTCTGGCACACAGGCTGCCAGGCTGCCTGGTCCTCTGAGGGGGCCCAGCACACGCCCCAGGAAACTTGGCGGCAGGCCCCGGGGCTCTCTCCTCTGGAACTCGTCCACTTGAAAGGGGCCTGGCCCAGGTGGCTGGTTCGACCGGTTGGAAAGAAATCTTTTTCTTCTCTGAGAGACTGTTGCTTGTCATCTCCTGGACATGAGATGACAGACCATTGTTCCCATTTCCCTTTCTACTTGAAACCTGATGGATACATTGCCCACTGCCTTTAGAGACTGCAGGTCTTTCTGAAACTCTTTTCAGTGCGCTGGCTCACTTCAGCATCATTTCATTGTTCCATCCGAAATTCCTTTCAGTTGGATCTATTTTCCTTTCTAATCCTTTTGTATACCTAGATATTTAAAAGCTGCTCAAATCTGTAGTGGAGAAAAGTTGGGTTACAACTCTTTCAGACAGCATGTAAACCCACATTTTAGGGTTTCTACACAAAACGTCTCTGCCATGTTTCTAGCAGCTCTCCTTCCATATATTTTCCTCCAGGACTTCCTGTGACAAAATTGCCTTTCTAAAAGCCAGTCCTCCGTTCACTCTCTTGGCCAGTCACGTTTCCATAGAAAGAAAAAGGACTGGATTTTCCAAAGATGCAACAAGAATGATCAAGTCCCGATTCACACCTAGATATCCTGCTCCTGTTCTCCATGAATTGCAAAATTGAAGTTAATTATCTCGTTCATTTTGTCTAAATCTATTGGGTCACTTTGGCACTGAGCCCCTAAGCTGGTCCACAGCCTGCTTCAGCAGACACCAAACTCTCTCTCAAGTGCCTGCATTCGTGTGCTGAGTAGGTATTGTATTTATTTAGATCGTATTCAACAAAAGATCTTCACGGATTCACTCAAGTACTTAAGCATCTACTATGTGCCCAAAGGTCTTGAAATGTTGGGGGTCTGCAAGGAAGACAGATATGCCTAAACAGATAAATTACACTACTGAAATCATTTGAATGAAAGAGATGTGAATAAACTGCCGTGGGACTCCAGGCAAAGAACCCCCATGGGTTGACCTACAACTAAGAGATACAGCTCTGTCCTGGGGCTCTGAGGAGAAAAACAGCCACCGTGGGGGGTGGACAGGCTCTGTACCATCTAAGGAAAGGAAAAGGAAGGGAGAGAAGATAAAGAGAAAACAAGAGAAACGGAAAGGTTTTCTTCTTCTGAGTGTTTCTGCCACCCACTTTTGGAGCACACTGCTTGCTGATGTCCTTTCCGGCCAGTCTTATCCTTCAGCCGGCTTCAGGAGACTTCACCAATTCGATTGTAAGGAGCTGGGCTCCTCCGTGCAGGCAATGCCAACTCCGGAGGGAGCCAGGAGGGGAGCCAAAGATTCACAGGACTCTGCAGCCCTTCTGCAGCTCACTGGTGTGGAGGGGCACCGAGGCTTCACCTTGGCCTCTGTCTCCAAGTTCACACAAAGGAGGGTCGGTTCCTTCCTCGCTAGATGAGCGTGGAGAGAAACCTCCTTCACAGAAGGGATTATGGAATAATTAAAGTCAGAGCCTTGAACAAGGCAAAGGGTTAGCACCATGAATCTGAAGTGACTGGACATGTGAATTAGTAACCAGTAGGACGAGGAGCTGAAGACAAAAAAAGGAAAAAGGCAAGAAACCAGTTCTCGATTTTCTAAGATGGAAATGCAAGTCTTTCTTCTTCCAAAAGAAAAAAGTCATTGAACCCTTTCCTTGAAAATAAAACTGAAAGGGGCCACATGTTGCAAAGAAGGGTTTTAACCGTGATGTCACTACACAATCATGTGTAGCCATCAGTTGTTAAGTGCACTGCAAATAGTTCACACCTTAACAATTATGTTACCAAAGTTCGCAGTTGAGACATATAGACACACACACATATACATATATATACATGTAAGAAAAGAGTAGAGTGTGTGCCAATTGCTCACTGTACTATTGACAATATCACTCTTACAACTGAAAGCATGACTAGGAGAGAGAAGGTGGTGTGACCCTAGATTGCTAGAGTCACAGCAAGAAAAGTTAAGAAAGTGCCATCAGGTCATTTGGACAAAAGAATGCTATATGGCTGTTGGGTTTATAAGAGATCCATTGGAGAAAAACAAGTCACTACATTAAATTATTTTCTACTTACCTGCATCACCCTCTCCAAGAACACATATTCTAAAATGAGACAAGTTATTACATTAAAAATGACCGGCTCTGGCATTTGGAAAACTACACCAAATAATGAAGTAAAAACTGGGTTACAAACATCCTGGTATCAACTCCAACTACCGTCTTTTACCAAACTAAAACTCTAATGATCACTAATTCACTTGCAATCTAGTGCTCCTCCCATATACAAAATCAACAACTTCCAATGTGTCATAACTTTTTTAAAATTTCCCTAACATTTTAGAGGATAATGTAAATATGTCTCCTGGAAAAGTTGAGAAAGATGGAGACACTAGGAAAGGAAAAGACGAAAATACTCCCCTAATCAATGATGTAAAACACAAGGCATGAACAACTGTTAAAAGAATTCTCTATGACATTGATCAAGTCTACTATCTCTACGCCTGGCTCTTTCCTATCAGTCATTTGATACATAAACAAATAGAATAGTGTATTTCATGGGATCAATTCTTTTAGTGGCGTGCTTTCCCTTTGACCACTACATATGCTTTTATGTGTTTGCTTTATTTTCAGGCGGCGTCACATCAGAACACCCTCGTCTCGGCAGATCTTTGCCTTAAGGAACCCTACCTCGGCCCTTGATCAACTGTACTCTGTGTTATGGTCAACTCAGAGCCCTACATGGATCAGTGTTTCCTACCGCCTCTCTCCCGTGCGTGGCTCATGTCAGGGAGTATAGTCCACCGAGTGAACAGTAAGCAGTCTTCCCAAAGCATCAGATATGAAAAGGAGGAGACGCGGGGTTGGGTGTGGGACCCCATTCCGTGCCTCAGTGCAGACAAGCTAGAGGTCAATGCATCCCTCCAGAGACTGGGAGAAAAACAGGAGGTTATGAGCACGAGGTTCCCTCTGCAGGCCTTGAAGCAGGGACCTGGAATCAAACTGCTGACACCGTGGATCGTGGTTGGTTTGACAGGGAACTCACGAGGAAGATAAGGACGTGAAATAATGAAAATCATAAGAACAGCAGCGAGCACTTCTACTGAGCCAAGGACTGCACCCTGAATGTAAACTCTGTGCTGGAACATATCTTAACTCACATGACCCTGAAAGCATCCCGACGTAGTCAATGTTGTTCTTTGCACCATTTGCTAGATGAAGAGACTGGGTACAGTGGCTAGAAAACTCAGCCAGGTTACAAAGCGGATAAATGGCCGAGCCCAAGCTCAGTGCTCCTCTGTGATGCTCTTGGACTACAACTCCAAGTGAAGTCTCTAACGACTATCTCCGCTCGCACTGCCAACACCATCGTCCTCCGTGGAGTGGATGGAGGCAGGCGTGGGCAGGGCAGGGAGCCGGGTGTGGCAGGCCGCCAGATCTAAGGTCTGGCACACAGGTTGCCAGGTGGCTCCCTCCTCTGAGGGGGCCCAGCACACGCCCCAGGGGACTTGGCGGCAGGCCCCAGGGCCCTTTCCCCCGGATCTTGTCCACTTGAAAGGGGCCTGGCCCAGGTGGCCGGTTGGGCTGGTTGGCCAGCCTCCTTTGGACAAAGCAGGCGAGCCCAGCCAGCCTTCCAGTCGCCCCCGGCGTGGCACCAGCGCCCTCAGGCCGAGGGCCTCACGCGTGCCCTCCAACGCGGATTTCTCCTCAGAGCCGTGGCCTGGGCACTAGGAAGGCCAGGCCCTCCCGACTCCAGAGATGATGCTGGGACCCGTCGCCGGAAGGGCCTGCCCGTGTGGCAG
Source organism: Diceros bicornis minor (assembly GCF_020826845.1). NCBI lineage: Eukaryota > Metazoa > Chordata > Mammalia > Perissodactyla > Rhinocerotidae > Diceros > Diceros bicornis. Next base: position 34,462 of record NW_026691859.1, on the reverse strand, counting down.
CGGCTCCCCAAGCCGGCGGCCTGCTGGGGCCTCACTCACTGCTTGGCCATAAGCCTGTCTCGGCCCTTCGGATTCCACAGAGCCTTTCCTCCACCTGGCTGGAGTCGACAAGTGCGGGCGTGGGGTGAGGCCGTGGTTTTGCCTTTCCAGGAAGAAATGAGGCCCGGGCAAAAGCAGCTGGCCGAGGCAGAGCCTTGACCTGGCACCCCAGTCGGCCTTTGGCCACCAGGTCCAGACCACCGCTTCCAAAGAAGGGAAGCGGCCGGCCAGCTGATTGCAAGTGGGGGATGGGAGGGAGACAACAGCTGAAGCCAAGTCCAGCAGGGCGTTGGCGTTCCTTCTTCAGCTGGGACTGGCCTGGCCTGGCGGGCGGGCGGGGCCTTCACTGAGGACCCCCGAGGCCCGCCCTAGGCCCCGGCGGTGGCGGGTGGCGCATGCGCCCTTGGCCTCAGGGGTTGAACCCAAGCCCACAGGGCACTCAAAGCAGCCGGAGAAAGAAGGGGCCAGGGGAGAGGAAGGCAGGTAGGCGAGGCGGGCAGGGCTCGCCCACCTCTTCTCCTCAGGTCCCCGAGAGAGAAAGAGAGAGAGAGAGAGAGAGAGTGAGAGACAGACAGACAGACAGGCAGGGAAAGAGTGAGAGATCCCTGACCTCTGAGTATCTGCATCCACCACTGCTGCCAACTCACAGGCCATCCCACTTCCCCCCCTCCATCCCCATCCCCAGGCGCGGCCCCCCGGGGCCAGCCACACCACGGAGAGGCCCCTTCATGGTCACCTCCGTGCTGTCCCTTCCGGGCCTGACCCCACTGCAGGGGAACCGGTTCAGACAATCCAATCGTCTACATGTCCCTCTCCATGACAATTGTCTTCTCCAGTCTCACATGCCCAAACCGCACCCCCAACATCCTCCTTTGTCTGCAGCTGGAGATAGGAGGAGAATCTCTGCCATTGTGTTGAGAGACTCAGTTTCGCGGGTTTCTCCCCTGTACACGTGTTCTGAAGCTGGGTATTATTTCCTCCAGCGAACCTGTCTTGTGAAGGATTTGGCCAGCCATAAGAAGCTTCAGGGAAGAGGCGGAGGGGCTTCTCTCTCCGCCCCCGACAGCCCTGAGCTGGGTCAGTGCCTCAGACCTGGCCAGGGGCAGCCCATCCCCCGGCGCCCTCTCCCGGGGCATCCCAGGAAAGCTTCACAGCCAGCCCCACCCCACTCGCCACTGCCAGGACCATCGGCCTCCCTCGGGAGGACGGGGCAGGACAGGGAACCGGGTGTGGGAGGCCGCCAGATCTCAGCTCTGGCACACAGGCTGCCAGGCTGCCTGGTCCTCTGAGGGGGCCCAGCACACGCCCCAGGAAACTTGGCGGCAGGCCCCGGGGCTCTCTCCTCTGGAACTCGTCCACTTGAAAGGGGCCTGGCCCAGGTGGCTGGTTCGACCGGTTGGAAAGAAATCTTTTTCTTCTCTGAGAGACTGTTGCTTGTCATCTCCTGGACATGAGATGACAGACCATTGTTCCCATTTCCCTTTCTACTTGAAACCTGATGGATACATTGCCCACTGCCTTTAGAGACTGCAGGTCTTTCTGAAACTCTTTTCAGTGCGCTGGCTCACTTCAGCATCATTTCATTGTTCCATCCGAAATTCCTTTCAGTTGGATCTATTTTCCTTTCTAATCCTTTTGTATACCTAGATATTTAAAAGCTGCTCAAATCTGTAGTGGAGAAAAGTTGGGTTACAACTCTTTCAGACAGCATGTAAACCCACATTTTAGGGTTTCTACACAAAACGTCTCTGCCATGTTTCTAGCAGCTCTCCTTCCATATATTTTCCTCCAGGACTTCCTGTGACAAAATTGCCTTTCTAAAAGCCAGTCCTCCGTTCACTCTCTTGGCCAGTCACGTTTCCATAGAAAGAAAAAGGACTGGATTTTCCAAAGATGCAACAAGAATGATCAAGTCCCGATTCACACCTAGATATCCTGCTCCTGTTCTCCATGAATTGCAAAATTGAAGTTAATTATCTCGTTCATTTTGTCTAAATCTATTGGGTCACTTTGGCACTGAGCCCCTAAGCTGGTCCACAGCCTGCTTCAGCAGACACCAAACTCTCTCTCAAGTGCCTGCATTCGTGTGCTGAGTAGGTATTGTATTTATTTAGATCGTATTCAACAAAAGATCTTCACGGATTCACTCAAGTACTTAAGCATCTACTATGTGCCCAAAGGTCTTGAAATGTTGGGGGTCTGCAAGGAAGACAGATATGCCTAAACAGATAAATTACACTACTGAAATCATTTGAATGAAAGAGATGTGAATAAACTGCCGTGGGACTCCAGGCAAAGAACCCCCATGGGTTGACCTACAACTAAGAGATACAGCTCTGTCCTGGGGCTCTGAGGAGAAAAACAGCCACCGTGGGGGGTGGACAGGCTCTGTACCATCTAAGGAAAGGAAAAGGAAGGGAGAGAAGATAAAGAGAAAACAAGAGAAACGGAAAGGTTTTCTTCTTCTGAGTGTTTCTGCCACCCACTTTTGGAGCACACTGCTTGCTGATGTCCTTTCCGGCCAGTCTTATCCTTCAGCCGGCTTCAGGAGACTTCACCAATTCGATTGTAAGGAGCTGGGCTCCTCCGTGCAGGCAATGCCAACTCCGGAGGGAGCCAGGAGGGGAGCCAAAGATTCACAGGACTCTGCAGCCCTTCTGCAGCTCACTGGTGTGGAGGGGCACCGAGGCTTCACCTTGGCCTCTGTCTCCAAGTTCACACAAAGGAGGGTCGGTTCCTTCCTCGCTAGATGAGCGTGGAGAGAAACCTCCTTCACAGAAGGGATTATGGAATAATTAAAGTCAGAGCCTTGAACAAGGCAAAGGGTTAGCACCATGAATCTGAAGTGACTGGACATGTGAATTAGTAACCAGTAGGACGAGGAGCTGAAGACAAAAAAAGGAAAAAGGCAAGAAACCAGTTCTCGATTTTCTAAGATGGAAATGCAAGTCTTTCTTCTTCCAAAAGAAAAAAGTCATTGAACCCTTTCCTTGAAAATAAAACTGAAAGGGGCCACATGTTGCAAAGAAGGGTTTTAACCGTGATGTCACTACACAATCATGTGTAGCCATCAGTTGTTAAGTGCACTGCAAATAGTTCACACCTTAACAATTATGTTACCAAAGTTCGCAGTTGAGAAATATAGACACACACACATATACATATATATACATGTAAGAAAAGAGTAGAGTGTGTGCCAATTGCTCACTGTACTATTGACAATATCACTCTTACAACTGAAAGCATGACTAGGAGAGAGAAGGTGGTGTGACCCTAGATTGCTAGAGTCACAGCAAGAAAAGTTAAGAAAGTGCCATCAGGTCATTTGGACAAAAGAATGCTATATGGCTGTTGGGTTTATAAGAGATCCATTGGAGAAAAACAAGTCACTACATTAAATTATTTTCTACTTACCTGCATCACCCTCTCCAAGAACACATATTCTAAAATGAGACAAGTTATTACATTAAAAATGACCGGCTCTGGCATTTGGAAAACTACACCAAATAATGAAGTAAAAACTGGGTTACAAACATCCTGGTATCAACTCCAACTACCGTCTTTTACCAAACTAAAACTCTAATGATCACTAATTCACTTGCAATCTAGTGCTCCTCCCATATACAAAATCAACAACTTCCAATGTGTCATAACTTTTTTAAAATTTCCCTAACATTTTAGAGGATAATGTAAATATGTCTCCTGGAAAAGTTGAGAAAGATGGAGACACTAGGAAAGGAAAAGACGAAAATACTCCCCTAATCAATGATGTAAAACACAAGGCATGAACAACTGTTAAAAGAATTCTCTATGACATTGATCAAGTCTACTATCTCTACGCCTGGCTCTTTCCTATCAGTCATTTGATACATAAACAAATAGAATAGTGTATTTCATGGGATCAATTCTTTTAGTGGCGTGCTTTCCCTTTGACCACTACATATGCTTTTATGTGTTTGCTTTATTTTCAGGCGGCGTCACATCAGAACACCCTCATCTCGGCAGATCTTTGCCTTAAGGAACCCTACCTCGGCCCTTGATCAACTGTACTCTGTGTTATGGTCAACTCAGAGCCCTACATGGATCAGTGTTTCCTACCGCCTCTCTCCCGTGCGTGGCTCATGTCAGGGAGTATAGTCCACCGAGTGAACAGTAAGCAGTCTTCCCAAAGCATCAGATATGAAAAGGAGGAGACGCGGGGTTGGGTGTGGGACCCCATTCCGTGCCTCAGTGCAGACAAGCTAGAGGTCAATGCATCCCTCCAGAGACTGGGAGAAAAACAGGAGGTTATGAGCACGAGGTTCCCTCTGCAGGCCTTGAAGCAGGGACCTGGAATCAAACTGCTGACACCGTGGATCGTGGTTGGTTTGACAGGGAACTCACGAGGAAGATAAGGACGTGAAATAATGAAAATCATAAGAACAGCAGCGAACACTTCTACTGAGCCAAGGACTGCACCCTGAATGTAAACTCTGTGCTGGAACATATCTTAACTCACATGACCCTGAAAGCATCCCGACGTAGTCAATGTTGTTCTTTGCACCATTTGCTAGATGAAGAGACTGGGTACAGTGGCTAGAAAACTCAGCCAGGTTACAAAGCGGATAAATGGCCGAGCCCAAGCTCAGTGCTCCTCTGTGATGCTCTTGGACTACAACTCCAAGTGAAGTCTCTAACGACTATCTCCGCTCGCACTGCCAACACCATCGTCCTCCGTGGAGTGGATGGAGGCAGGCGTGGGCAGGGCAGGGAGCCGGGTGTGGCAGGCCGCCAGATCTAAGGTCTGGCACACAGGTTGCCAGGTGGCTCCCTCCTCTGAGGGGGCCCAGCACACGCCCCAGGGGACTTGGCGGCAGGCCCCAGGGCCCTTTCCCCCGGATCTTGTCCACTTGAAAGGGGCCTGGCCCAGGTGGCCGGTTGGGCTGGTTGGCCAGCCTCCTTTGGACAAAGCAGGCGAGCCCAGCCAGCCTTCCAGTCGCCCCCGGCGTGGCACCAGCGCCCTCAGGCCGAGGGCCTCACGCGTGCCCTCCAACGCGGATTTCTCCTCAGAGCCGTGGCCTGGGCACTAGGAAGGCCAGGCCCTCCCGACTCCAGAGATGATGCTGGGACCCGTCGCCGGAAGGGCCTGCCCGTGTGGCAGCGGCTCCCCAAGCCGGCGGCCTGCTGGGGCCTCACTCACTGCTTGGCCATAAGCCTGTCTCGGCCCTTCGGATTCCACAGAGCCTTTCCTCCACCTGGCTGGAGTCGACAAGTGCGGGCGTGGGGTGAGGCCGTGGTTTTGCCTTTCCAGGAAGAAATGAGGCCCGGGCAAAAGCAGCTGGCCGAGGCAGAGCCTTGACCTGGCACCCCAGTCGGCCTTTGGCCACCAGGTCCAGACCACCGCTTCCAAAGAAGGGAAGCGGCCGGCCAGCTGATTGCAAGTGGGGGATGGGAGGGAGACAACAGCTGAAGCCAAGTCCAGCAGGGCGTTGGCGTTCCTTCTTCAGCTGGGACTGGCCTGGCCTGGCGGGCGGGCGGGGCCTTCACTGAGGACCCCCGAGGCCCGCCCTAGGCCCCGGCGGTGGCGGGTGGCGCATGCGCCCTTGGCCTCAGGGGTTGAACCCAAGCCCACAGGGCACTCAAAGCAGCCGGAGAAAGAAGGGGCCAGGGGAGAGGAAGGCAGGTAGGCGAGGCGGGCAGGGCTCGCCCACCTCTTCTCCTCAGGTCCCCGAGAGAGAAAGAGAGAGAGAGAGAGAGAGAGTGAGAGACAGACAGACAGACAGGCAGGGAAAGAGTGAGAGATCCCTGACCTCTGAGTATCTGCATCCACCACTGCTGCCAACTCACAGGCCATCCCACTTCCCCCCCTCCATCCCCATCCCCAGGCGCGGCCCCCCGGGGCCAGCCACACCACGGAGAGGCCCCTTCATGGTCACCTCCGTGCTGTCCCTTCCGGGCCTGACCCCACTGCAGGGGAACCGGTTCAGACAATCCAATCGTCTACATGTCCCTCTCCATGACAATTGTCTTCTCCAGTCTCACATGCCCAAACCGCACCCCCAACATCCTCCTTTGTCTGCAGCTGGAGATAGGAGGAGAATCTCTGCCATTGTGTTGAGAGACTCAGTTTCGCGGGTTTCTCCCCTGTACACGTGTTCTGAAGCTGGGTATTATTTTCTCCAGCGAACCTGTCTTGTGAAGGATTTGGCCAGCCATAAGAAGCTTCAGGGAAGAGGCGGAGGGGCTTCTCTCTCCGCCCCCGACAGCCCTGAGCTGGGTCAGTGCCTCAGACCTGGCCAGGGGCAGCCCATCCCCCGGCGCCCTCTCCCGGGGCATCCCAGGAAAGCTTCACAGCCAGCCCCACCCCACTCGCCACTGCCAGGACCATCGGCCTCCCTCGGGAGGACGGGGCAGGACAGGGAACCGGGTGTGGGAGGCCGCCAGATCTCAGCTCTGGCACACAGGCTGCCAGGCTGCCTGGTCCTCTGAGGGGGCCCAGCACACGCCCCAGGAAACTTGGCGGCAGGCCCCGGGGCTCTCTCCTCTGGAACTCGTCCACTTGAAAGGGGCCTGGCCCAGGTGGCTGGTTCGACCGGTTGGAAAGAAATCTTTTTCTTCTCTGAGAGACTGTTGCTTGTCATCTCCTGGACATGAGATGACAGACCATTGTTCCCATTTCCCTTTCTACTTGAAACCTGATGGATACATTGCCCACTGCCTTTAGAGACTGCAGGTCTTTCTGAAACTCTTTTCAGTGCGCTGGCTCACTTCAGCATCATTTCATTGTTCCATCCGAAATTCCTTTCAGTTGGATCTATTTTCCTTTCTAATCCTTTTGTATACCTAGATATTTAAAAGCTGCTCAAATCTGTAGTGGAGAAAAGTTGGGTTACAACTCTTTCAGACAGCATGTAAACCCACATTTTAGGGTTTCTACACAAAACGTCTCTGCCATGTTTCTAGCAGCTCTCCTTCCATATATTTTCCTCCAGGACTTCCTGTGACAAAATTGCCTTTCTAAAAGCCAGTCCTCCGTTCACTCTCTTGGCCAGTCACGTTTCCATAGAAAGAAAAAGGACTGGATTTTCCAAAGATGCAACAAGAATGATCAAGTCCCGATTCACACCTAGATATCCTGCTCCTGTTCTCCATGAATTGCAAAATTGAAGTTAATTATCTCGTTCATTTTGTCTAAATCTATTGGGTCACTTTGGCACTGAGCCCCTAAGCTGGTCCACAGCCTGCTTCAGCAGACACCAAACTCTCTCTCAAGTGCCTGCATTCGTGTGCTGAGTAGGTATTGTATTTATTTAGATCGTATTCAACAAAAGATCTTCACGGATTCACTCAAGTACTTAAGCATCTACTATGTGCCCAAAGGTCTTGAAATGTTGGGGGTCTGCAAGGAAGACAGATATGCCTAAACAGATAAATTACACTACTGAAATCATTTGAATGAAAGAGATGTGAATAAACTGCCGTGGGACTCCAGGCAAAGAACCCCCATGGGTTGACCTACAACTAAGAGATACAGCTCTGTCCTGGGGCTCTGAGGAGAAAAACAGCCACCGTGGGGGGTGGACAGGCTCTGTACCATCTAAGGAAAGGAAAAGGAAGGGAGAGAAGATAAAGAGAAAACAAGAGAAACGGAAAGGTTTTCTTCTTCTGAGTGTTTCTGCCACCCACTTTTGGAGCACACTGCTTGCTGATGTCCTTTCCGGCCAGTCTTATCCTTCAGCCGGCTTCAGGAGACTTCACCAATTCGATTGTAAGGAGCTGGGCTCCTCCGTGCAGGCAATGCCAACTCCGGAGGGAGCCAGGAGGGGAGCCAAAGATTCACAGGACTCTGCAGCCCTTCTGCAGCTCACTGGTGTGGAGGGGCACCGAGGCTTCACCTTGGCCTCTGTCTCCAAGTTCACACAAAGGAGGGTCGGTTCCTTCCTCGCTAGATGAGCGTGGAGAGAAACCTCCTTCACAGAAGGGATTATGGAATAATTAAAGTCAGAGCCTTGAACAAGGCAAAGGGTTAGCACCATGAATCTGAAGTGACTGGACATGTGAATTAGTAACCAGTAGGACGAGGAGCTGAAGACAAAAAAAGGAAAAAGGCAAGAAACCAGTTCTCGATTTTCTAAGATGGAAATGCAAGTCTTTCTTCTTCCAAAAGAAAAAAGTCATTGAACCCTTTCCTTGAAAATAAAACTGAAAGGGGCCACATGTTGCAAAGAAGGGTTTTAACCGTGATGTCACTACACAATCATGTGTAGCCATCAGTTGTTAAGTGCACTGCAAATAGTTCACACCTTAACAATTATGTTACCAAAGTTCGCAGTTGAGAAATATAGACACACACACATATACATATATATACATGTAAGAAAAGAGTAGAGTGTGTGCCAATTGCTCACTGTACTATTGACAATATCACTCTTACAACTGAAAGCATGACTAGGAGAGAGAAGGTGGTGTGACCCTAGATTGCTAGAGTCACAGCAAGAAAAGTTAAGAAAGTGCCATCAGGTCATTTGGACAAAAGAATGCTATATGGCTGTTGGGTTTATAAGAGATCCATTGGAGAAAAACAAGTCACTACATTAAATTATTTTCTACTTACCTGCATCACCCTCTCCAAGAACACATATTCTAAAATGAGACAAGTTATTACATTAAAAATGACCGGCTCTGGCATTTGGAAAACTACACCAAATAATGAAGTAAAAACTGGGTTACAAACATCCTGGTATCAACTCCAACTACCGTCTTTTACCAAACTAAAACTCTAATGATCACTAATTCACTTGCAATCTAGTGCTCCTCCCATATACAAAATCAACAACTTCCAATGTGTCATAACTTTTTTAAAATTTCCCTAACATTTTAGAGGATAATGTAAATATGTCTCCTGGAAAAGTTGAGAAAGATGGAGACACTAGGAAAGGAAAAGACGAAAATACTCCCCTAATCAATGATGTAAAACACAAGGCATGAACAACTGTTAAAAGAATTCTCTATGACATTGATCAAGTCTACTATCTCTACGCCTGGCTCTTTCCTATCAGTCATTTGATACATAAACAAATAGAATAGTGTATTTCATGGGATCAATTCTTTTAGTGGCGTGCTTTCCCTTTGACCACTACATATGCTTTTATGTGTTTGCTTTATTTTCAGGCGGCGTCACATCAGAACACCCTCATCTCGGCAGATCTTTGCCTTAAGGAACCCTACCTCGGCCCTTGATCAACTGTACTCTGTGTTATGGTCAACTCAGAGCCCTACATGGATCAGTGTTTCCTACCGCCTCTCTCCCGTGCGTGGCTCATGTCAGGGAGTATAGTCCACCGAGTGAACAGTAAGCAGTCTTCCCAAAGCATCAGATATGAAAAGGAGGAGACGCGGGGTTGGGTGTGGGACCCCATTCCGTGCCTCAGTGCAGACAAGCTAGAGGTCAATGCATCCCTCCAGAGACTGGGAGAAAAACAGGAGGTTATGAGCACGAGGTTCCCTCTGCAGGCCTTGAAGCAGGGACCTGGAATCAAACTGCTGACACCGTGGATCGTGGTTGGTTTGACAGGGAACTCACGAGGAAGATAAGGACGTGAAATAATGAAAATCATAAGAACAGCAGCGAACACTTCTACTGAGCCAAGGACTGCACCCTGAATGTAAACTCTGTGCTGGAACATATCTTAACTCACATGACCCTGAAAGCATCCCGACGTAGTCAATGTTGTTCTTTGCACCATTTGCTAGATGAAGAGACTGGGTACAGTGGCTAGAAAACTCAGCCAGGTTACAAAGCGGATAAATGGCCGAGCCCAAGCTCAGTGCTCCTCTGTGATGCTCTTGGACTACAACTCCAAGTGAAGTCTCTAACGACTATCTCCGCTCGCACTGCCAACACCATCGTCCTCCGTGGAGTGGATGGAGGCAGGCGTGGGCAGGGCAGGGAGCCGGGTGTGGCAGGCCGCCAGATCTAAGGTCTGGCACACAGGTTGCCAGGTGGCTCCCTCCTCTGAGGGGGCCCAGCACACGCCCCAGGGGACTTGGCGGCAGGCCCCAGGGCCCTTTCCCCCGGATCTTGTCCACTTGAAAGGGGCCTGGCCCAGGTGGCCGGTTGGGCTGGTTGGCCAGCCTCCTTTGGACAAAGCAGGCGAGCCCAGCCAGCCTTCCAGTCGCCCCCGGCGTGGCACCAGCGCCCTCAGGCCGAGGGCCTCACGCGTGCCCTCCAACGCGGATTTCTCCTCAGAGCCGTGGCCTGGGCACTAGGAAGGCCAGGCCCTCCCGACTCCAGAGATGATGCTGGGACCCGTCGCCGGAAGGGCCTGCCCGTGTGGCAGCGGCTCCCCAAGCCGGCAGCCTGCTGGGGCCTCACTCACTGCTTGGCCATAAGCCTGTCTCGGCCCTTCGGATTCCACAGAGCCTTTCCTCCACCTGGCTGGAGTCGACAAGTGCGGGCGTGGGGTGAGGCCGTGGTTTTGCCTTTCCAGGAAGAAATGAGGCCCGGGCAAAAGCAGCTGGCCGAGGCAGAGCCTTGACCTGGCACCCCAGTCGGCCTTTGGCCACCAGGTCCAGACCACTGCTTCCAAAGAAGGGAAGCGGCCGGCCAGCTGATTGCAAGTGGGGGATGGGAGGGAGACAACAGCTGAAGCCAAGTCCAGCAGGGCGTTGGCGTTCCTTCTTCAGCTGGGACTGGCCTGGCCTGGCGGGCGGGCGGGGCCTTCACTGAGGACCCCCGAGGCCCGCCCTAGGCCCCGGCGGTGGCGGGTGGCGCATGCGCCCTTGGCCTCAGGGGTTGAACCCAAGCCCACAGGGCACTCAAAGCAGCCGGAGAAAGAAGGGGCCAGGGGAGAGGAAGGCAGGTAGGCGAGGCGGGCAGGGCTCGCCCACCTCTTCTCCTCAGGTCCCCGAGAGAGAAAGAGAGAGAGAGAGAGAGAGAGAGTGAGAGACAGACAGACAGACAGGCAGGGAAAGAGTGAGAGATCCCTGACCTCTGAGTATCTGCATCCACCACTGCTGCCAACTCACAGGCCATCCCACTTCCCCCCCTCCATCCCCATCCCCAGGCGCGGCCCCCCGGGGCCAGCCACACCACGGAGAGGCCCCTTCATGGTCACCTCCGTGCTGTCCCTTCCGGGCCTGACCCCACTGCAGGGGAACCGGTTCAGACAATCCAATCGTCTACATGTCCCTCTCCATGACAATTGTCTTCTCCAGTCTCACATGCCCAAACCGCACCCCCAACATCCTCCTTTGTCTGCAGCTGGAGATAGGAGGAGAATCTCTGCCATTGTGTTGAGAGACTCAGTTTCGCGGGTTTCTCCCCTGTACACGTGTTCTGAAGCTGGGTATTATTTCCTCCAGCGAACCTGTCTTGTGAAGGATTTGGCCAGCCATAAGAAGCTTCAGGGAAGAGGCGGAGGGGCTTCTCTCTCCGCCCCCGACAGCCCTGAGCTGGGTCAGTGCCTCAGACCTGGCCAGGGGCAGCCCATCCCCCGGCGCCCTCTCCTGGGGCATCCCAGGAAAGCTTCACAGCCAGCCCCACCCCACTCGCCACTGCCAGGACCATCGGCCTCCCTCGGGAGGACGGGGCAGGACAGGGAACCGGGTGTGGGAGGCCGCCAGATCTCAGCTCTGGCACACAGGCTGCCAGGCTGCCTGGTCCTCTGAGGGGGCCCAGCACACGCCCCAGGAAACTTGGCGGCAGGCCCCGGGGCTCTCTCCTCTGGAACTCGTCCACTTGAAAGGGGCCTGGCCCAGGTGGCTGGTTCGACCGGTTGGAAAGAAATCTTTTTCTTCTCTGAGAGACTGTTGCTTGTCATCTCCTGGACATGAGATGACAGACCATTGTTCCCATTTCCCTTTCTACTTGAAACCTGATGGATACATTGCCCACTGCCTTTAGAGACTGCAGGTCTTTCTGAAACTCTTTTCAGTGCGCTGGCTCACTTCAGCATCATTTCATTGTTCCATCCGAAATTCCTTTCAGTTGGATCTATTTTCCTTTCTAATCCTTTTGTATACCTAGATATTTAAAAGCTGCTCAAATCTGTAGTGGAGAAAAGTTGGGTTACAAACTCTTTCAGACAGCATGTAAACCCACATTTTAGGGTTTCTACACAAAACGTCTCTGCCATGTTTCTAGCAGCTCTCCTTCCATATATTTTCCTCCAGGACTTCCTGTGACAAAATTGCCTTTCTAAAAGCCAGTCCCTCCGTTCACTCTCTTGGCCAGTCACGTTTCCATAGAAAGAAAAAAGGACTGGATTTTCCAAAGATGCAACAAGAATGATCAAGTCCCGATTCACACCTAGATATCCTGCTCCTGTTCTCCATGAATTGCAAAATTGAAGTTAATTATCTCGTTCATTTTGTCTAAAATCTATTGGGTCACTTTGGCACTGAGCCCCTAAGCTGGTCCACAGCCTGCTTCAGCAGACACCAAACTCTCTCTCAAGTGCCTGCATTCGTGTGCTGAGTAGGTATTGTATTTATTTAGATCGTATTCAACAAAAGATCTTCACGGATTCACTCAAGTACTTAAGCATCTACTATGTGCCCAAAGGTCTTGAAATGTTGGGGGTCTGCAAGGAAGACAGATATGCCTAAACAGATAAATTACACTACTGAAATCATTTGAATGAAAGAGATGTGAATAAACTGCCGTGGGACTCCAGGCAAAGAACCCCCATGGGTTGACCTACAACTAAGAGATACAGCTCTGTCCTGGGGCTCTGAGGAGAAAAACAGCCACCGTGGGGGGTGGACAGGCCTCTGTACCATCTAAGGAAAGGAAAAGGAAGGGAGAGAAGATAAAGAGAAAACAAGAGAAACGGAAAGGTTTTCTTCTTCTGAGTGTTTTCTGCCACCCACTTTTGGAGCACACTGCTTGCTGATGTCCTTTCCGGCCAGTCTTATCCTTCAGCCGGGCTTCAGGAGACTTCACCAATTCGATTGTAAGGAGCTGGGCTCCTCCGTGCAGGCAATGCCAACTCCGGAGGGAGCCAGGAGGGGAGCAAAGATTCACAGGACTCTGCAGCCCTTCTGCAGCTCACTGGTGTGGAGGGGCACCGAGGCTTCACCTTGGGCCTCTGTCTCCATAGTTCACACAAAGGAGGGTCGGTTCCTTCCTCGCTAGATGAGCGTGGAGAGAAACCTCCTTCACAGAAGGGATTATGGAATAATTAAAGTCAGAGCCTTGAACAAGGCAAAGGGTTAGCACCATGAATCTGAAGTGACTGGACATGTGAATTAGTAACCAGTAGGACGAGGAGCTGAAGACAAAAAAAGGAAAAAGGCAAGAAACCAGTTCTCGATTTTCTAAGATGGAAATGCAAGTCTTTCTTCTTCCAAAAGAAAAAAGTCATTGAACCCTTTCCTTGAAAATAAAACTGAAAGGGGCCACATGTTGCAAAGAAGGGTTTTAACCGTGATGTCACTACACAATCATGTGTAGCCATCAGTTGTTAAGTGCACTGCAAATAGTTCACACCTTAACAATTATGTTACCAAAGTTCGCAGTTGAGAAATATAGACACACACACATATACATATATATACATGTAAGAAAAGAGTAGAGTGTGTGCCAATTGCTCACTGTACTATTGACAATATCACTCTTACAACTGAAAGCATGACTAGGAGAGAGAAGGTGTGTGTGACCCTAGATTGCTAGAGTCACAGCAAGAAAAGTTAAGAAAGTGCCATCAGGTCATTTGGACAAAAGAATGCTATATGGCTGTTGGGTTTATAAGAGAGCCATTGGAGAAAAACAAGTCACTACATTAAATTATTTTCTACTTACCTGCATCACCCTCTCCAAGAACACATATTCTAAAATGAGACAAGTTATTACATTATAAAATGACCGGCTCTGGCATTTGGAAAACTACAACCAAATAATGAAGTAAAAACTGGGTTACAAACATCCTGGTATCAACTCCAACTACCGTCTTTTACCAAACTAAAACTCTAATGATCACTAATTCACTTGCAATCTAGTGCTCCTCCCATATACAAAATCAACAACTTCCAATGTGTCATAACTTTTTTAAAATTTCCCTAACATTTTAGAGGATAATGTAAATATGTCTCCTGGAAAAGTTGAGAAAGATGGAGACACTAGGAAAGGAAAAGACGAAAATACTCCCCTAATCAATGATGTAAAACACAAGGCATGAACAACTGTTAAAAGAATTCTCTATGACATTGATCAAGTCTACTATCTCTACGCCTGGCTCTTTCCTATCAGTCATTTGATACATAAACAAATAGAATAGTGTATTTCATGGGGATCAATTCTTTTAGTGGCGTGCTTTCCCATTGAGACCACTACATATGCTTTTATGTGTTTGCTTTATTTTCAGGCGCGTCACATCAGAACACCCTCATCTCGGCAGATCTTTGCCTTAAGGAACCCTACCTCGGCCCTTGATCAACTGTACTCTGTGTTATGGTCAACTCAGAGCCCTACATGGGATCAGTGTTTCCTACCCCGCCTCTCTCCCGTGCGTGGCTCATGTCAGGGAGTATAGTCCACCGAGTGAACAGTAAGCAGTCTTCCCAAAGCATCAGATATGAAAAGGAGGAGACGCGGGGTTGGGTGTGGGACCCCATTCCGTGCCTCAGTGCAGACAAGCTAGAGGTCAATGCATCCCTCCAGAGACTGGGAGAAAAACAGGAGGTTATGAGCACGAGGTTCCCTCTGCAGGCCTTGAAGCAGGGACCTGGAATCAAACTGCTGACACCGTGGATCGTGGTTGGTTTGACAGGGAACTCACGAGGAAGATAAGGACGTGAAATAATGAAAATCATAAGAACAGCAGCGAACACTTCTACTGAGCCAAGGACTGCACCCTGAATGTAAACTCTGTGCTGGAACATATCTTAACTCACATGACCCTGAAGCATCCCGACGTAGTCAATGTTGTTCTTTGCACCATTTGCTAGATGAAGAGACTGGGTACAGTGGCTAGAAAACTCAGCCAGGTTACAAAGCGGATAAATGGCCGAGCCCAAGCTCAGTGCTCTTCTGTGATGCTCTTGGACTACAACTCCAAGTGAAGTCTCTAACGACTATCTCCGCTCGCACTGCCAACACCATCGTCCTCCGTGGAGTGGATGGAGGCAGGCGTGGGCAGGGCAGGAGCCGGGTGTGGCAGGCCGCCAGATCTAAGGTCTGGCACACAGGTTGCCAGGTGGCTCCCTCCTCTGAGGGGGCCCAGCACACGCCCCAGGGGACTTGGCGGCAGGCCCAGGGCCCTTTCCCCCGGATCTTGTCCACTTGAAAGGGGCCTGGCCCCAGGTGGCCGGTTGGGCTGGTTGGCCAGCCTCCTTTGGACAAAGCAGGCGAGCCCAGCCAGCCTTCCAGTCGCCCCCGGCGTGGCACCAGCGCCCTCAGGCCGAGGGCCTCACGCGTGCCCTCCAACGCGGATTTCTCCTCAGAGCCGTGGCCTGGGCACTAGGAAGGCCAGGCCCTCCCGACTCCAGAGATGATGCTGGGGACCGGTCGCCGGAAGGGCCTGCCCGTGTGGCAGCGGCTCCCCAAGCCGGCGGCCTGCTGGGGCCTCACTCACTGCTTGGCCATAAGGCCTGTCTCGGCCCCTTCGGATTCCACAGAGCCTTTCCTCCACCTGGCTGGAGTCGACAAGTGCGGGCGTGGGGTGAGGCCGTGGTTTTGCCTTTCCAGGAAGAAATGAGGCCCGGGCAAAAGCAGCTGGCCGAGGCAGAGCCTTGACCTGGCACCCCAGTCGGCCTTTGGCCACCAGGGTCCAGACCACCGCTTCCAAAGAAGGGAAGCGGCCGGCCAGCTGATTGCAAGTGGGGATGGGAGGGAGACAACAGCTGAAGCCAAGTCCAGCAGGGCGTTGGCGTTCCTTCTTCAGCTGGGACTGGCCTGGCCTGGCGGGCGGGCGGGGCCTTCACTGAGGACCCCCGAGGCCCGCCCTAGGCCCCGGCGGTGGCGGGTGGCGCATGCGCCCTTGGCCTCAGGGGTTGAACCCAAGCCCCACAGGGCACTCAAAGCAGCCGGAGAAAGAAGGGGCCAGGGGAGAGGAAGGCAGGTAGGCGAGGCGGGCAGGGGCTCGCCCACCTCTTCTCCTCAGGTCCCCGAGAGAGAAAGAGAGAGAGAGAGAGAGAGAGAGTGAGAGACAGACAGACAGACAGGCAGGGAAAGAGTGAAGAGATCCCTGACCTCTGAGTATCTGCATCCACCACTGCTGCCAACTCACAGGCCATCCCACTTCCCCCCCCTCCATCCCCATCCCCAGGCGCGGCCCCCCGGGGCCAGCCACACCACGGAGAGGCCCCTTCATGGTCACCTCCGTGCTGTCCCCTTCGGGCCTGACCCCACTGCAGGGGAACCGGTTCAGACAATCCAATCGTCTACATGTCCCTCTCCATGACAATTGTCTTCTCCAGTCTCACATGCCCAAACCGCACCCCCAACATCCTCCTTTGTCTGCAGCTGGAGATAGGAGGAGAATCTCTGCCATTGTGTTGAGAGACTCTGTTTCGCGGGTTTCTCCCCTGTACACGTGTTCTGATGCTGGGTATTATTTTCTCCAGCGAACCTGTCTTGTGAAGGATTTGGCCAGCCATAAGAAGCTTCAGGGAAGAGGCGGAGGGGCTTCTCCTCTCCGCCCCCCGACAGCCCTGAGCTGGGTCAGTGCCTCAGACCTGGCCAGGGGCAGCCCATCCCCCGGCGCCCTCTCCCGGGGCATCCCAGGAAAGCTTCACAGCCAGCCCCACCCCACTCGCCACTGCCAGGACCATCGGCCTCCCTCGGGAGGACGGGGCAGGACAGGGAACCGGGTGTGGGAGGCCGCCAGATCTCAGCTCTGGCAC
Source organism: Diceros bicornis minor (assembly GCF_020826845.1). Classification (NCBI taxonomy): domain Eukaryota; kingdom Metazoa; phylum Chordata; class Mammalia; order Perissodactyla; family Rhinocerotidae; genus Diceros; species Diceros bicornis. Next base: position 17,599 of record NW_026691859.1, on the reverse strand, counting down.
ACAGGCTGCCAGGCTGCCTGGTCCTCTGAGGGGGCCCAGCACACGCCCCAGGAAACTTGGCGGCAGGCCCCGGGGCTCTCTCCTCTGGAACTCGTCCACTTGAAAGGGGCCTGGCCCAGGTGGGCTGGTTCGAACCGGTTGGAAAGAAATCTTTTCTTCTCTGAGAGACTGTTGCTTGTCATCTTCCTGGACATGAGATGACAGACCATTGTTCCCATTTCCCTTTCTACTTGAAACCTGATGGATACATTGCCCACTGCCTTTAGAGACTGCAGGTCTTTCTGAAACTCTTTTTCAGTGCGCTGGCTCACTTCAGCATCATTTCAGTGTTCCATCCGAAATTCCTTTCAGTTGGATCTATTTTCCTTTCTAATCCTTTTGTATACCTAGATATTTAAAAGCTGCTCAAATCTGTAGTGGAGAAAAGTTGGGTTACAACTCTTTCAGACAGCATGTAAACCCACATTTTAGGGTTTCTACACAAAACGTCTCTGCCATGTTTCTAGCAGCTCTCCTTCCATATATTTTCCTCCAGGACTTCCTGTGACAAAATTGCCTTTCTAAAAGCCAGTCCTCCGTTCACTTCTCTTGGCCAGTCACGTTTCCATAGAAAGAAAAAGGACTGGATTTTCCAAAGATGCAACAAGAAAGATCAAGTCCCGATTCACACCTAGATATCCTGCTCCTGTTCTCCATGATTGCAAAATTGAAGTTAATTATCTCGTTCATTTTGTCTAAATCTATTGGGTCACTTTGGCACTGAGCCCCTAAGCTGGTCCACAGCCTGCTTCAGCAGACACCAAACTCTCTCTCAAGTGCCTGCATTCGTGTGCTGAGTAGGTATTGTATTTATTTAGATCGTATTCAACAAAAGATCTTCACGGATTCACTCAAGTACTTAAGCATCTACTATGTGCCCAAAGGTCTTGAAATGTTGGGGGTCTGCAAGGAAGACAGATATGCCTAAACAGATAAATTACACTACTGAAATCATTTGAATGAAAGAGATGTGAATAAACTGCCGTGGGACTCCAGGCAAAGAACCCCCATGGGTTGACCTACAACTAAGAGATACAGCTCTGTCCTGGGGCCTCTGAGGAGAAAAACAGCCACCATGGGGGGGTGGACAGGCTCTGTACCATCTAAGGAAAGGAAAAGGAAGGGAGAGAAGATAAAGAGAAAACAAGAGAAACGGAAAGGTTTTCTTCTTCTGAGTGTTTCTTCTGCCACCCACTTTTGGAGCACACTGCTTGCTGATGTCCTTTCCGGCCAGTCTTATCCTTCAGCCGCTTCAGGAGACTTCACCAATTCGATTGTAAGGAGCTGGGCTCCTCCGTGCAGGCAATGCCAACTCCGGAGGGAGCCAGGAGGGGAGCCAAAGATTCACAGGACCTCTGCAGCCCTTCTGCAGCTCACTGGTGTGGAGGGGCACCGAGGCTTCACCCTTGGCCTCTGTCTCCAAGTTCACATAAAGGAGGGGTCGGTTCCTTCCTCGCTAGATGAGCGTGGAGAGAAACCTCCTTCACAGAAGGGATTATGGAATAATTAAAGTCAGAGCCTTGAACAAGGCAAAGGGTTAGCACCATGAATCTGAAGTGACTGGACATGTGAATTAGTAACCAGTAGGACGAGGAGCTGAAGACAAAAAAAGGAAAAAGGCAAGAAACCAGTTCTCGATTTTCTAAGATGGAAATGCAAGTCTTTCTTCTTCCAAAAGAAAAAAGTCATTGAACCCTTTCCTTGAAAATAAAACTGAAAGGGGGCCACATGTTGCAAAGAAGGGTTTTAACCGTGATGTCACTACACAATCATGTGTAGCCATCAGTTTGTTAAGTGCACTGCAAATAGTTCACAACCTTAACAATTATGTTACCAAAGTTCGCAGTTGAGAATATAGACACACACACATATACATATATATACATGTAAGAAAAGAGTAGAGTGTGTGCCAATTGCTCACTGTACTATTGACAATATCACTCTTACAACTGAAAGCATGACTAGGAGAGAGAAGGTGGTGTGACCCTAGATTGCTAGAGTCACAGCAAGAAAAGTTAAGAAGTGCCATCAGGTCATTTGGACAAAAGAATGCTATATGGCTGTTGGGTTTATAAGAGATCCATTGGAGAAAAACAAGTCACTACATTAAATTATTTTCTACTTACCTGCATCACCCTCTCCAAGAACACATATTCTAAAATGAGACAAAGTTATTACACTTAAAAAATGACCGGCTCTGGCAGTTTGGAAAACTACACCAAATAATGAAGTAAAAACTGGGTTACAAACATCCTGGTATCAACTCCAACTACCGTCTTTTTACCAAACTAAAACTCTAATGATCACTAATTCACTTGCAATCTAGTGCTCCTCCCCATATACAAAATCAACAACTTCCAATGTGTCATAACTTTTTAAAATTTCCCTAACATTTTAAGAGGATAATGTAAATATGTCTCCTGGAAAAGTTGAGAAAGATGGAGACACTAGGAAAGGAAAAGACGAAAAATACTCCCCTAATCAATGATGTAAAACACAAGGCATGAACAACTGTTAAAAGAATTCTCTATGACATTGATCAAGTCTACTATCTCTACGCCTGGCTCTTTCCTATCAGTCATTTGATACATAAACAAATAGAATAGTGTATTTCATGGGATCAATTCTTTTAGTGGGCGTGCTTTCCCTTTGACCACTACATATGCTTTTATGTGTTTGCTTTATTTTCAGGCGGCGTCACATCAGAACACCCTCATCTCGGCAGATCTTTGCCTTAAGGAACCCTACCTCGGCCCTTGATCAACTGTACTCTGTGTTATGGTCAACTCAGAGCCCTACATGGATCAGTGTTTCCTACCGCCTCTCTCCCGTGCGTTGCTCATGTCAGGGAGTATAGTCCACCGAGTGAACAGTAAGCAGTCTTCCCAAAGCATCAGATATGAAAAGGAGGAGACGCGGGGTTGGGTGTGGGACCCCATTCCGTGCCTCAGTGCAGACAAGCTAGAGGTCAATGCATCCCTCCAGAGACTGGGAGAAAAACAGGAGGTTATGAGCACGAGGTTCCCTCTGCAGGCCTTGAAGCAGGGACCTGGAATCAAACTGCTGACACCGTGGATCGTGGTTGGTTTGACAGGGAACTCACGAGGAAGATAAGGACGTGAAATAATGAAAATCATAAGAACAGCAGCGAACACTTCTACTGAGCCAAGGACTTGCACCCTGAATGTAAACTCTGTGCTGGAACATATCTTAACTCACATGACCCTGAAAGCATCCCGACGTAGTCAATGTTGTTCTTTGCACCATTTGCTAGATGAAGAGACTGGGTACAGTGGCTAGAAAACTCAGGCCAGGTTACAAAGCGGATAAATGGCCGAGCCCAAGCTCAGTGCTCCTCTGTGATGCTCTTGGACTACAACTCCAAGTGAAGTCTCTAACGACTATCTCCGCTCGCACTGCAACACCATCGTCCTCCGTGGAGTGGATGGAGGCAGGCGTGGGCAGGGCAGGGAGCCGGGTGTGGCAGGCCGCCAGATCTAAGGTCTGGCACACAGGTTGCCAGGTGGCTCCCTCCTCTGAGGGGGCCCAGCACACGCCCCAGGGGACTTGGCGGCAGGCCCCAGGGCCCTTTCCCCCGGATCTTGTCCACTTGAAAGGGGCCTGGCCCAGGTGGCCGGTTGGGCTGGTTGGCCAGCCCTCCTTTGGACAAAGCAGGCGAGCCCAGCCAGCCTTCCAGTCGCCCCGGCGTGGCACCAGCGCCCTCAGGCCGAGGGCCTCACGCGTGCCCTCCAACGCGGATTTCTCCTCAGAGCCGTGGCCTGGGCACTAGGAAGGCCAGGCCCTCCCGACTCCAGAGATGATGCTGGGACCCGTCGCCGGAAGGGCCTGCCCGTGTGGCAGCGGCTCCCCAAGCCGGCGGCCTGCTGGGGCCTCACTCACTGCTTGGCCATAAGCCCTGTCTCGGCCCTTCGGATTCCACAGAGCCTTTCCTCCACCTGGCTGGAGTCGACAAGTGCGGGCGTGGGGTGAGGGCCGTGGTTTTTGCCTTTCCAGGAAGAAATGAGGCCCGGGCAAAAGCAGCTGGCCGAGGCAGAGCCTTGACCTGGCACCCCCAGTCGGCCTTTGGCCACCAGGTCAGACCACCGCTTCCAAAGAAGGGAAGCGGCCGGCCAGCTGATTGCAAGTGGGGGATGGGAGGGAGACAACAGCTGAAGCCAAGTCCAGCAGGGCGTTGGCGTTCCTTCTTCAGCTGGGACTGGCCCTGGCCTGGCGGGCGGGCGGGGCCTTCACTGAGGACCCCCCGAGGCCCGCCCTAGGCCCCGGCGGTGGGCGGGGGGGTGCGCATGCGCCCTTGGCCTCAGGGGTTGAACCCAAGCCCACATGGCACTCAAAGCAGCCGGAGAAAGAAGGGGCCAGGGGGAGAGGAAGGCAGGTAGGGCCGAGGCGGGCAGGGCTCGCCCACCTCTTCTCCTCAGGGTCCCCGAGAGAGAGAGAGAGAGAGAGAGAGAGAGTGAGAGACAGACAGACAGGCAGGGAAAGAGTGAGAGATCCCTGACCTCTGAGTATCTGCATCCACCACTGCTGCCAACTCACAGGCCATCCCACTTCCCCCCCTCCATCCCCCATCCCCAGGCGCGGCCCCCCGGGGCCAGCCACACCACGGAGAGGCCCCTTCATGGTCACCTCCGTGCTGTCCCTTCCGGGCCTGACCCCACTGCAGGGGAACCGGTTCAGACAATCCAATCGTCTACATGTCCCTCTCCATGACAATTGTCTTCTCCAGTCTCACATGCCCCAAACCGCACCCCCCAACATCCTCCATTTGTCTGCAGCTGGAGATAGGAGGAGAATCTCTGCCATTGTGTTGAGAGACTCAGTTTCGCGGGTTTCTCCCTGTACACGTGTTCTGAAGCTGGGTATTATTTCCTCCAGCGAACCTGTCTTGTGAAGGATTTGGCCAGCCATAAGAAGCTTCATGGGAAGAGGCGGAGGGGCTTCTCTCTCCGCCCCCCGACAGCCCTGAGCTGGGTCAGTGCCTCAGACCTGGCCAGGGGCAAGCCCATCCCCCGGCGCCCTCCTCCCGGGGCATCCCAGGAAAGCTTCACAGCCAGCCCCACCCCACTCGCCACTGCCAGGGACCATCGGCCTCCCTCGGGAGGACGGGGCAGGACAGGGAACCGGGTGTGGGAGGCCGCCAGATCTCAGCTCTGGCACACAGGCTGCCAGGCTGCCTGGTCCTCTGAGGGGGCCCAGCACACGCCCCAGGAAACTTGGCGGCAGGCCCCGGGGGCTCCTCGTCCTCTGGAACTCGTCCACTTGAAAGGGGCCTGGCCCAGGTGGCTGGTTCGACCGGTTTGGAAAGAAATCTTTTTCTTCTCTGAGAGACTGTTGCTTGTCATCTCCTGGACATGAGATGACAGACCATTGTTCCCATTTCCCTTTCTACTTGAAACCTGATGGATACATTGCCCCACTGCCTTTAGAGACTGCAGGTCTTTCTGAAACTCTTTTCAGTGCGCTGGGCTCACTTCAGCATTCATTTCATTGTTCCATCCGAAATTCCTTTCAGTTGGATCTATTTTCCTTTCTAATCCTTTTGTATACCTAGATATTTAAAAGCTGCTCAAATCTGTAGTGGAGAAAAGTTGGGTTACAACTCTTTCAGACAGCATGTAAACCCACATTTTAGGGTTTCTACACAAAACGTCTCTGCCATGTTTCTAGCAGCTCTCCTTCCATATATTTTCCTCCAGGACTTCCTGTGACAAAATTGCCTTTCTAAAAGCCAGTCCTCCGTTCACTCTCTTGGCCAGTCCACGTTTCCATAGAAAGAAAAAGGACTGGATTTTCCAAAGATGCAACAAGAATGATCAAGTCCCGATTCACACCCTAGAGTATCCTGCTCCTGTTCTCCATGAATTGCAAAAATGAAGTTAATTATCTCGTTCATTTTGTCTAAATCTATTGGGTCACTTTGGCACTGAGCCCCTAAGCTGGTCCACAGCCTGCTTCAGCAGACACCAAACTCTCTCTCAAGTGCCTGCATTCGTGTGCTGAGTAGGTATTGTATTTATTTAGATCGTATTCAACAAAAGATCTTCACGGATTCACTCAAGTACTTAAGCATCTACTATGTGCCCAAAGGTCTTGAAATGTTGGGGGTCTGCAAGGAAGACAGATATGCCTAAACAGATAAATTACACTACTGAAATCATTTGAATGAAAGAGATGTGAATAAACTGCCGTGGGACTCCAGGCAAAGAACCCCCATGGGTTGACCTACAACTAAGAGATACAGCTCTGTCCTGGGGCTCTGGAGGAGAAAAACAGCCACCATGGGGGGTGGACAGGCTCTGTACCATCTAAGGAAAGGAAAAGGGGAAGGGAGAGAAGATAAAGAGAAAACAAGAGAAACGGAAAGGTTTTCTTCTTCTGAGTGTTTCTGCCACCCACTTTTGGAGCACACTGCTTGCTGATGTCCTTTCCCGGCCAGTCTTATCCTTCAGCCGGGCTTCAGGAGACTTCACCAATTCGATTGTAAGGAGCTGGGCTCCTCCGTGCAGGCAATGCCAACTCCGGAGGGAGCCAGGAGGGGAGCCAAAGATTCACAGGACTCTGCAGCCCTTCTGCAGCTCACTGGTGTGGAGGGGCACCGAGGCTTCACCTTGGCCTCTGTCTCCAAGTTCACATAAAGGAGGGTCGGTTCCTTCCTCGCTAGATGAGCGTGGAGAGAAACCTCCTTCACAGAAGGGATTATGGAATAATTAAAGTCAGAGCCTTGAACAAGGCAAAGGGTTAGCACCATGAATCTGAAGTGACTGGACATGTGAATTAGTAACCAGTAGGACGAGGAGCTGAAGACAAAAAAAGGAAAAAGGCAAGAAAACCAGTTCTCGATTTCTAAGATGGAAATGCAAGTCTTTCTTCTTCCAAAAGAAAAAAGTCATTGAACCCTTTCCTTGAAAATAAAACTGAAAGGGGCCCACATGTTGCAAAGAAGGGTTTTAACCGTGATGTCACTACACAATCATGTTGTAGCCATCAGTTGTTAAGTGCACTGCAAATAGTTCACACCTTAACAATTATGTTACCAAAGTTCGCAGTTGAGAAATATAGACACACACACATATACATATATATACATGTAAGAAAAGAGTAGAGTGGTGTGCCGAATTGTCTCACTGTACTATTTGACAATATCACTCTTACAACTGAAAAGCATGACTAGGAGAGGAGAAGGTGGTGTGACCCTAGATTGCTAGAGTCACAGCAAGAAAAGTTAAGAAAGTGCCATCAGGTCATTTGGACAAAAGAATGCTATATGGCTGTTGGGTTTATAAGAGATCCATTGGAGAAAAACAAGTCACTACATTAAATTATTTTCTACTTACCTGCATCACCCTCTCCAAGAACACATATTCTAAAATGAGACAAGTTATTACATTAAAAATGACCGCTCTGGCATTTGGAAAACTACACCAAATAATGAAGTAAAAACTGGGTTACAAACATCCTGGTATCAACTCCAACTACCGTCTTTTACCAAACTAAAACTCTAATGATCACTAATTCACTTGCAATCTAGTGCTCCCTCCAATATACAAAATCAACAACTTCCAATGTTGTCATAACTTTTTTAAAATTTCCCTAACATTTTAGAGGATAATGTAAATATGTCTCCTGGAAAAAGTTGAGGAAAGATGGAGACACTAGGAAAGGAAAAGACGAAAATACTCCCCTAATCAATGATGTAAAAACACAAGGCATGAACAACTGTTAAAAGAATTCTCTATGACATTGATCAAGTCTACTATCTCTACGCCTGGCTCTTTCCTATCAGTCATTTGATACATAAAACAAATAGAATAGTGTATTTCATGGGATCAATTCTTTTAGTGGCGGTGCTTTCCCTTTGACCACTACATATGCTTTTATGTGTTTGCTTTATTTTCAGGCGGGCGTCACATCAGAACACCCTCATCTCGGCAGATCTTTGCCTTAAGGAACCTACCTCGGCCCTTGATCAACTGTACTCTGTGTTATGGTCAACTCAGAGCCCTACATGGATCAGTGTTTCCTACCGCCTCTCTCCCGTGCGTTGCTCATGTCAGGGGAGTATAGTCCACCGAGTGAACAGTAAGCAGTCTTCCCAAAGCATCAGATATGAAAAGGAGGAGACGCGGGGTTGGGTGTGGGACCCCATTCCGTGCCTCAGTGCAGACAAGCTAGAGGTCAATGCATCCCTCCAGAGACTGGGAGAAAAACAGGAGGTTATGAGCACGAGGTTCCCTCTGCAGGCCTTGAAGCAGGGACCTGGAATCAAACTGCTGACACCGTGGATCGTGGTTGGTTGACAGGGAACTCACGAGGAAGATAAGGACGTGAAATAATGAAAAATCATAAGAACAGCAGCGAACACTTCTACTGAGCCAAGGACTGCACCCCTGAATGTAAACTCTGTGCTGGAACATATCTTAACTCACATGACCCTGAAAGCATCCCGACGTAGTCAATGTTGTTCTTTGCACCATTTGCTAGATGAAGAGACCTGGGTACAGTGGCTAGAAAACTCAGCCAGGTTACAAAGCGGATAAATGGCCGAGACCCAAGCTCAGTGCTCCTCTGTGATGCTCTTGGACTACAACTCCAAGTGAAGTCTCTAACGACTATCCTCCGCTCGCACTGCCAACACCATCGTCCCTCCGTGGAGTGGATGGAGGCAGGCGTGGGCAGGGCAGGGAGCCGGGTGTGGCAGGCCGCCAGATCTAAGGTCTGGCACACAGGTTGCCAGGTGGCTCCCTCCTCTGAGGGGGCCCAGCACACGCCCAGGGGACTTGGCGGCAGGCCCCCAGGGCCCTTTCCCCCGGATCTTGTCCACTTGAAAGGGGGCCTGGGCCCAGGTGGCCGGTTTGGGCTGGTTGGCCAGCCTCCTTTGGGACAAAGCAGGCGAGCCCAGCCAGCCTTCCAGTCGCCCCCGGCGTGGCACCAGCGCCCTCAGGCCCGAGGGCCTCACGCGTGCCCTCCAACGCGGATTTCTCCTCAGAGCCGTGGCCTGGGCACTAGGAAGGCCAGGCCCTCCCGACTCCAGAGATGATGCTGGGACCCGTCGCCGGAAGGGCCTGCCCGTGTGGCAGCGGCTCCCCAAGCCGGCGGCCTGCTGGGGCCTCACTCACTGCTTGGCCATAAGCCTGTCTCGGCCCTTCGGATTCCACAGAGCCTTCCTCCACCTGGCTGGAGTCGACAAGTGCGGGCGTGGGGTGAGGCCGTGGTTTTGCCTTTCCCAGGAAGAAATGAGGCCCGGCAAAAGCAGCTGGCCGAGGCAGAGCCTTGACCCTGGCACCCCAGTCGGCCTTTGGCCACCAGGTCCAGACCACCGCTTCCAAAGAAGGGAAGCGGCCGGCCAGCTGATTGCAAGTGGGGGATGGGAGGGAGACAACAGCTGAAGCCAAGTCCAGCAGGGCGTTGGCGTTCCTTCTTCAGCTGGGACTGGCCTGGCCTGGCGGGCGGGCGGGGCCTTCACTGAGGACCCCCGAGGCCCGCCCTAGGCCCCGGCGGTGGCGGGGTGGCGCATGCGCCCTTGGCCTCAGGGGTTGAACCCAAGCCCACAGGGCACTCAAAGCAGCCGGAGAAAGAAGGGGGCCAGGGGAGAGGAAGGCAGGTAGGCGAGGCGGGCAGGGCTCGCCCACCTCTTCTCCTCAGGTCCCCGAGAGAGAGAGAGAGAGAGAGAGAGAGAGTGAGAGACAGACAGACAGGCAGGGAAAGAGTGAGAGATCCCTGACCTGCTGAGTATCTGCATCCACCACTGCTGCCAACTCACAGGCCATCCCACTTCCCCCCCTCCATCCCCATCCCCAGGCGCGGCCCCCCGGGGCCAGCCACACCACGGAGAGGCCCCTTCATGGTCACCTCCGTGCTGTCCCTTCCGGGCCTGACCCCACTGCAGGGGAACCGGTTCAGACAATCCAATCGTCTACATGTCCCTCTCCATGACAATTGTCTTCTCCAGTCTCACATGCCCAAACCGCACCCCCAACATCCTCCTTTGTCTGCAGCTGGAGATAGGAGGAGAATCTCTGCCATTGTGTTGAGAGACTCAGTTTCGCGGGTTTCTCCCCTGTACACGTGTTCTGAAGCTGGGTATTATTTCCTCCAGCGAACCTGTCTTGTGAAGGATTTGGCCAGCCATAAGAAGCTTCAGGGAAGAGGCGGAGGGGCTTCTCTCTCCGCCCCCGACAGCCCTGAGCTGGGTCAGTGCCTCAGACCTGGCCAGGGGCAGCCCATCCCCCGCGCCCTCTCCCGGGGGCATCCCAGGGAAAGCTTCACAGCCAGCCCCACCCCACTCGCCACTGCCAGGACCATCGGCCTCCCTCGGGAGGACGGGGCAGGACAGGGAACCGGGTGTGGGAGCCGCCAGATCTCAGCTCTGGCACACAGGCTGCCAGGCTGCCTGGTCCTCTGAGGTGGCCCAGCACACGCCCCAGGAAACTTGGCGGCAGGCCCCGGGGCTCTCTCCTCTGGAACTCGTCCCACTTGAAAGGGGGCCTGGCCAGGTGGCTGGTTCGACCGGTTGGAAAGAAATCTTTTTCTTCTCTGAGAGACTGTTTGCTTGTCATCTCCTGGACATGAGATGACAGACCATAGTTCCCATTTCCCTTTCTACTTGAAACCTGATGGATACATTGCCCACTGCCTTTAGAGACTGCAGGTCTTTCTGAAACTCTTTTCAGTGCGCTGGCTCACTTCAGCATCATTTCATTGTTCCATCCGAAATTCCTTTCAGTTTGGATCTATTTTCCTTTCTAATCCTTTTGTATACCTAGATATTTAAAAGCTGCTCAAAATCTGTAGTGGAGAAAAGTTGGGTTACAACTCTTTCAGACAGCATGTAAACCCACATTTTTAGGGTTTCTACACAAAACGTCTCTGCCATGTTTCTAGCAGCTCTCCTTCCATATATTTTCCTCCAGGACTTTCCTGTGACAAAATTGCCTTTCTAAAAGCCAGTCCTCCGTTCACTCTCTTGGCCAGTCACGTTTCCATAGAAAGAAAAAGGACTGGATTTTCCAAAGATGCAACAAGAATGATCAAGTCCCGATTCACACCTAGATATCCTGCTCCTGTTCTCCATGAATTGCAAAATTGAAGTTAATTATCTCGTTCATTTTGTCTAAATCTATTGGGTCACTTTGGCACTGAGCCCCTAAGCTGGTCCCACAGCCTGCTTCAGCAGACACCAAACTCTCTCTCAAGTGCCTGCATTCGTGTGCTGAGTAGGTATTGTATTTATTTAGATCGTATTCAACAAAAGATCTTCACGGATTCACTCAAGTACTTAAGCATCTACTATGTGCCCAAAGGTCTTGAAATGTTGGGGGTCTGCAAGGAAGACAGATATGCCTAAACAGATAAAATTACACTACTGAAATCATTTGAATGAAAGAGATGTGAATAAAACTGCCGTGGGACTCCAGGCAAAGAACCCCCATGGTTGACCTACAACTAAGAGATACAGCTCTGTCCTGGGCTCTGAGGAGAAAAACAGCCACCATGGGGGGGTGGACAGGCTCTGTACCCATCTAAGGAAAGGAAAAGGAAGGGAGAGAAGATAAAGAGAAAACAAGAGAAACGGAAAGGTTTTCTTCTTCTGAGTGTTTCTGCCACCCACTTTTGGAGCACACTGCTTGCTGATGTCCTTTCCGGCCAGTCTTATCCTTCAGCCGGCTTCAGGAGACTTCACCAATTCGATTGTAAGGAGCCTGGGCTCCTCCGTGCAGGCAATGCCAACTCCGGAGGGAGCCAGGAGGGGAGCCAAAGATTCACAGGACTCTGCAGCCCTTCTGCAGCTCACTGGTGTGGAGGGGCACCGAGGCTTCACCTTGGCCTCTGTCTCCAAGTTCACATAAAGGAGGGTCGGTTTCCTTTGAATTAGTAACCAGTAGGACGAGGAGCTGAAGACAAAAAAAGGAAAAAGGCAAGAAACCAGTTCTCGATTTTCTAAGATGGAAATGCAAGTCTTTCTTCTTCCAAAAGAAAAAAGTCATTGAACCCTTTCCTTGAAAATAAAACTGAAAGGGGCCACATGTTGCAAAGAAGGGTTTTAACCGTGATGTCACTACACAATCATGTGTAGCCATCAGTTGTTAAGTGCACTGCAAATAGTTCACACCTTAACAATTATGTTACCAAAGTTCGCAGTTGAGAAATATAGACACACACACATATACATATATATACATGTAAGAAAAGAGTAGAGTGTGTGCCAATTGCTCACTGTACTATTGACAATATCACTCTTACAACTGAAAGCATGACTAGGAGAGAGAAGGTGGTGTGACCCTAGATTGCTAGAGTCACAGCAAGAAAAGTTAAGAAAGTGCCATCAGGTCATTTGGACAAAAGAATGCTATATGGCTGTTGGGTTTATAAGAGATCCATTGGAGAAAAACAAGTCACTACATTAAATTATTTTCTACTTACCTGCATCACCCTCTCCAAGAACACATATTCTAAAATGAGACAAGTTATTACATTAAAAATGACCGGCTCTGGCATTTGGAAAACTACACCAAATAATGAAGTAAAAACTGGGTTACAAACATCCTGGTATCAACTCCAACTACCGTCTTTTACCAAACTAAAACTCTAATGATCACTAATTCACTTGCAATCTAGTGCTCCTCCCATATACAAAATCAACAACTTCCAATGTGTCATAACTTTTTTAAAATTTCCCTAACATTTTAGAGGATAATGTAAATATGTCTCCTGGAAAAGTTGAGAAAGATGGAGACACTAGGAAAGGAAAAGACGAAAATACTCCCCTAATCAATGATGTAAAACACAAGGCATGAACAACTGTTAAAAGAATTCTCTATGACATTGATCAAGTCTACTATCTCTACGCCTGGCTCTTTCCTATCAGTCATTTGATACATAAACAAATAGAATAGTGTATTTCATGGGATCAATTCTTTTAGTGGCGTGCTTTCCCTTTGACCACTACATATGCTTTTATGTGTTTGCTTTATTTTCAGGCGGCGTCACATCAGAACACCCTCATCTCGGCAGATCTTTGCCTTAAGGAACCCTACCTCGGCCCTTGATCAACTGTACTCTGTGTTATGGTCAACTCAGAGCCCTACATGGATCAGTGTTTCCTACCGCCTCTCTCCCGTGCGTTGCTCATGTCAGGGAGTATAGTCCACCGAGTGAACAGTAAGCAGTCTTCCCAAAGCATCAGATATGAAAAGGAGGAGACGCGGGGTTGGGTGTGGGACCCCATTCCGTGCCTCAGTGCAGACAAGCTAGAGGTCAATGCATCCCTCCAGAGACTGGGAGAAAAACAGGAGGTTATGAGCACGAGGTTCCCTCTGCAGGCCTTGAAGCAGGGACCTGGAATCAAACTGCTGACACCGTGGATCGTGGTTGGTTTGACAGGGAACTCACGAGGAAGATAAGGACGTGAAATAATGAAAATCATAAGAACAGCAGCGAACACTTCTACTGAGCCAAGGACTGCACCCTGAATGTAAACTCTGTGCTGGAACATATCTTAACTCACATGACCCTGAAAGCATCCCGACGTAGTCAATGTTGTTCTTTGCACCATTTGCTAGATGAAGAGACTGGGTACAGTGGCTAGAAAACTCAGCCAGGTTACAAAGCGGATAAATGGCCGAGCCCAAGCTCAGTGCTCCTCTGTGATGCTCTTGGACTACAACTCCAAGTGAAGTCTCTAACGACTATCTCCGCTCGCACTGCCAACACCATCGTCCTCCGTGGAGTGGATGGAGGCAGGCGTGGGCAGGGCAGGGAGCCGGGTGTGGCAGGCCGCCAGATCTAAGGTCTGGCACACAGGTTGCCAGGTGGCTCCCTCCTCTGAGGGGGCCCAGCACACGCCCCAGGGGACTTGGCGGCAGGCCCCAGGGCCCTTTCCCCCGGATCTTGTCCACTTGAAAGGGGCCTGGCCCAGGTGGCCGGTTGGGCTGGTTGGCCAGCCTCCTTTGGACAAAGCAGGCGAGCCCAGCCAGCCTTCCAGTCGCCCCCGGCGTGGCACCAGCGCCCTCAGGCCGAGGGCCTCACGCGTGCCCTCCAACGCGGATTTCTCCTCAGAGCCGTGGCCTGGGCACTAGGAAGGCCAGGCCCTCCCGACTCCAGAGATGATGCTGGGACCCGTCGCCGGAAGGGCCTGCCCGTGTGGCAGCGGCTCCCCAAGCCGGCGGCCTGCTGGGGCCTCACTCACTGCTTGGCCATAAGCCTGTCTCGGCCCTTCGGATTCCACAGAGCCTTTCCTCCACCTGGCTGGAGTCGACAAGTGCGGGCGTGGGGTGAGGCCGTGGTTTTGCCTTTCCAGGAAGAAATGAGGCCCGGGCAAAAGCAGCTGGCCGAGGCAGAGCCTTGACCTGGCACCCCAGTCGGCCTTTGGCCACCAGGTCCAGACCACCGCTTCCAAAGAAGGGAAGCGGCCGGCCAGCTGATTGCAAGTGGGGGATGGGAGGGAGACAACAGCTGAAGCCAAGTCCAGCAGGGCGTTGGCGTTCCTTCTTCAGCTGGGACTGGCCTGGCCTGGCGGGCGGGCGGGGCCTTCACTGAGGACCCCCGAGGCCCGCCCTAGGCCCCGGCGGTGGCGGGTGGCGCATGCGCCCTTGGCCTCAGGGGTTGAACCCAAGCCCACAGGGCACTCAAAGCAGCCGGAGAAAGAAGGGGCCAGGGGAGAGGAAGGCAGGTAGGCGAGGCGGGCAGGGCTCGCCCACCTCTTCTCCTCAGGTCCCCGAGAGAGAAAGAGAGAGAGAGAGAGAGAGAGAGAGTGAGAGACAGACAGACAGACAGGCAGGGAAAGAGTGAGAGATCCCTGACCTCTGAGTATCTGCATCCACCACTGCTGCCAACTCACAGGCCATCCCACTTCCCCCCCTCCATCCCCATCCCCAGGCGCGGCCCCCCGGGGCCAGCCACACCACGGAGAGGCCCCTTCATGGTCACCTCCGTGCTGTCCCTTCCGGGCCTGACCCCACTGCAGGGGAACCGGTTCAGACAATCCAATCGTCTACATGTCCCTCTCCATGACAATTGTCTTCTCCAGTCTCACATGCCCAAACCGCACCCCCAACATCCTCCTTTGTCTGCAGCTGGAGATAGGAGGAGAATCTCTGCCATTGTGTTGAGAGACTCAGTTTCGCGGGTTTCTCCCCTGTACACGTGTTCTGAAGCTGGGTATTATTTTCTCCAGCGAACCTGTCTTGTGAAGGATTTGGCCAGCCATAAGAAGCTTCAGGGAAGAGGCGGAGGGGCTTCTCTCTCCGCCCCCGACAGCCCTGAGCTGGGTCAGTGCCTCAGACCTGGCCAGGGGCAGCCCATCCCCCGGCGCCCTCTCCCGGGGCATCCCAGGAAAGCTTCACAGCCAGCCCCACCCCACTCGCCACTGCCAGGACCATCGGCCTCCCTCGGGAGGACGGGGCAGGACAGGGAACCGGGTGTGGGAGGCCGCCAGATCTCAGCTCTGGCACACAGGCTGCCAGGCTGCCTGGTCCTCTGAGGGGGCCCAGCACACGCCCCAGGAAACTTGGCGGCAGGCCCCGGGGCTCTCTCCTCTGGAACTCGTCCACTTGAAAGGGGCCTGGCCCAGGTGGCTGGTTCGACCGGTTGGAAAGAAATCTTTTTCTTCTCTGAGAGACTGTTGCTTGTCATCTCCTGGACATGAGATGACAGACCATTGTTCCCATTTCCCTTTCTACTTGAAACCTGATGGATACATTGCCCACTGCCTTTAGAGACTGCAGGTCTTTCTGAAACTCTTTTCAGTGCGCTGGCTCACTTCAGCATCATTTCATTGTTCCATCCGAAATTCCTTTCAGTTGGATCTATTTTCCTTTCTAATCCTTTTGTATACCTAGATATTTAAAAGCTGCTCAAATCTGTAGTGGAGAAAAGTTGGGTTACAACTCTTTCAGACAGCATGTAAACCCACATTTTAGGGTTTCTACACAAAACGTCTCTGCCATGTTTCTAGCAGCTCTCCTTCCATATATTTTCCTCCAGGACTTCCTGTGACAAAATTGCCTTTCTAAAAGCCAGTCCTCCGTTCACTCTCTTGGCCAGTCACGTTTCCATAGAAAGAAAAAGGACTGGATTTTCCAAAGATGCAACAAGAATGATCAAGTCCCGATTCACACCTAGATATCCTGCTCCTGTTCTCCATGAATTGCAAAATTGAAGTTAATTATCTCGTTCATTTTGTCTAAATCTATTGGGTCACTTTGGCACTGAGCCCCTAAGCTGGTCCACAGCCTGCTTCAGCAGACACCAAACTCTCTCTCAAGTGCCTGCATTCGTGTGCTGAGTAGGTATTGTATTTATTTAGATCGTATTCAACAAAAGATCTTCACGGATTCACTCAAGTACTTAAGCATCTACTATGTGCCCAAAGGTCTTGAAATGTTGGGGGTCTGCAAGGAAGACAGATATGCCTAAACAGATAAATTACACTACTGAAATCATTTGAATGAAAGAGATGTGAATAAACTGCCGTGGGACTCCAGGCAAAGAACCCCCATGGGTTGACCTACAACTAAGAGATACAGCTCTGTCCTGGGGCTCTGAGGAGAAAAACAGCCACCATGGGGGGTGGACAGGCTCTGTACCATCTAAGGAAAGGAAAAGGAAGGGAGAGAAGATAAAGAGAAAACAAGAGAAACGGAAAGGTTTTCTTCTTCTGAGTGTTTCTGCCACCCACTTTTGGAGCACACTGCTTGCTGATGTCCTTTCCGGCCAGTCTTATCCTTCAGCCGGCTTCAGGAGACTTCACCAATTCGATTGTAAGGAGCTGGGCTCCTCCGTGCAGGCAATGCCAACTCCGGAGGGAGCCAGGAGGGGAGCCAAAGATTCACAGGACTCTGCAGCCCTTCTGCAGCTCACTGGTGTGGAGGGGCACCGAGGCTTCACCTTGGCCTCTGTCTCCAAGTTCACATAAAGGAGGGTCGGTTCCTTCCTCGCTAGATGAGCGTGGAGAGAAACCTCCTTCACAGAAGGGATTATGGAATAATTAAAGTCAGAGCCTTGAACAAGGCAAAGGGTTAGCACCATGAATCTGAAGTGACTGGACATGTGAATTAGTAACCAGTAGGACGAGGAGCTGAAGACAAAAAAAGGAAAAAGGCAAGAAACCAGTTCTCGATTTTCTAAGATGGAAATGCAAGTCTTTCTTCTTCCAAAAGAAAAAAGTCATTGAACCCTTTCCTTGAAAATAAAACTGAAAGGGGCCACATGTTGCAAAGAAGGGTTTTAACCGTGATGTCACTACACAATCATGTGTAGCCATCAGTTGTTAAGTGCACTGCAAATAGTTCACACCTTAACAATTATGTTACCAAAGTTCGCAGTTGAGAAATATAGACACACACACATATACATATATATACATGTAAGAAAAGAGTAGAGTGTGTGCCAATTGCTCACTGTACTATTGACAATATCACTCTTACAACTGAAAGCATGACTAGGAGAGAGAAGGTGGTGTGACCCTAGATTGCTAGAGTCACAGCAAGAAAAGTTAAGAAAGTGCCATCAGGTCATTTGGACAAAAGAATGCTATATGGCTGTT
>NW_026691858.1:0-38685 GCF_020826845.1 Diceros bicornis minor | reverse complement strand
AATCCTTCCCAAGACAGCTTGTCTGGAGAAAATCAGACCCAGCTGAAGAACATGTGTCCATGGGGGAAACCCGGGAAACTGAGTCTCCCACACAATTGCAGAGATTCTCATCTTGCATCCTCTCCTGAGCTAATGACAAAGGTGGATGTCCCGGGTGGGCCTGTGGAATGGGAGAGGGGAGGAAGTCTATTGTCATGCAGAGGGACATGGAAAGACTTGTCTGAAGCTTATCCCCTGCACTGGGGTCAGGTCGGGAAGGGACGGCACAGAGGTGAGCAGGAACCAACCGGCCTCTCTGTGGTGGGGCTGGCCCCGGGGCAGGCGTGGGGGTGATGGCTGGAAGTGGGATGGCGCGTGAGTTGGCACCAGCCAGCGGTGGAGGCAGAGACTCAGAGGTCAGGGATCTCTCTCTCTGTCTCTGTCTCTGTCTCTCTCCCTCAGGGAGCTGAGCAGAGTAAGGTGGCGCCCCCTGCCCACCTCGCCTACCTCTCCATGGGCCCTTCTTTCTCTGGCCGCTCCGGGAGCCCTGCGGGCTTGGGTTCAACCCCCCACACACCGCACAGGCCAAGGGCGCATGCGCGACCGCCGGGGCCTAGGGCTGGCCTCGGGGGTGGGGGGGTCCTCAGTGAAGGCCCCGCCTTCCTCCAGGCTCTGACCCAGCTGCAGCTCTTCCATCGCCGCCCTTCTGGACTCGGCTTCAGCTGTCTGCCTCCCCTCCCCCACTCCCACTCAGCTTGCAGGCCGCTTCCCTGCCTTGAAAGCATTGCTCTGGCCCTGAGGGCCACAGACCTACTGGGCTTCAAGCTCAAGGCTCTGCCTGGGCCTGCTGCTTCGGCCAGGGGCTCATTTTTTCCTGGAAAGACAAAGCCATGGCCTCACCCCACGCCTGCACTTTGCCACGGCAGGCAGCCCAGATGTAGGAAAGGCTCTGTGGAGTCAGAAGTGCCGAGACAGGCAGATGGCACCAGAGGGTTTGGGGGCCAGGGCGCAACTGGGCTAGCCCCTCCTCCCGGGAGTCGGGGAGGCCCGGCCTTCCTAGTGCCCAGGCCACGGCTCCGGGGAGAAACCCGCCATGGAGGGCACGCTGGAGGCCCTCTGCCTGAGGTGGCAGGTGTCACGCCAGGGCCACTGCAAGCCTGGCTCGGCTTGCCTGCTTTCTCCAAAGGAGGCTGGCCGACCAGCCGAACCTGGCACTTGGGCCAGGCCCCTTCCAAGGGGACGAGTTCCAGAGGATAGAGCCCTGGGGGCGGCTGCCAAGTCTCCTGGGGCGTGTGCTGGGCCCCCGTCAGAGGAGGAAGCAGCCTGGTAAACGGTGTGCCAGGCCTGAGATCTGGAGGCCTCCCACAGCCGGGTCCCTGTCCTGCCCAGGCCCCCCGAGGGAGGACGATGGTCGGGCAGTGGCGAGCGGGGTGGGGCTGGCGCCGAGCCTGCCCTTGGATGCCCCGGGGAAGGGCGCCGGGGGATGGGCTGCCCCTGGCCGGGTCTGAGGGACCGACCCAGCTCGGGGCTGTCGGGGGCAGAGAGAGAACCCCCCTCCGCCCTTTCCCTTCAGGTTCTTAGGGCTGGCCAAATCCTTCCCAAGACAGCTTGTCTGGAGAAAATCAGACCCAGCTGAAGAACATGTGTCCATGGGGGAAACCCGGGAAACTGAGTCTCCCCACACAATAGCAGAGATTCTCATCTTGCATCCTCTCCTGAGCTAATGACAAAGGTGGATGTCCCGGGTGGGTGGGCCTGTGGAATGGGAGAGGGGAGGAAGTCTATTGTCATGCAGAGGGACATGGAAAGACTTGTCTGAAGCTTATCCCCTGCACTGGGGTCAGGTCGGGAAGGGACGGCACAGAGGTGAGCAGGAACCAACCGGCCTCTCTGTGGTGGGGCTGGCCCCGGGGCAGGCGTGGGGGTGATGGCTGGAAGTGGGATGGCGCGTGAGTTGGCACCAGCCAGCGGTGGAGGCAGAGACTCAGAGGTCAGGGATCTCTCTCTCTGTCTCTGTCTCTGTCTCTCTCCCTCAGGGAGCTGAGGAGAGTAAGGTGGCGCCCCCTGCCCACCTCGCCTACCTCTCCATGGGCCCTTCTTTCTCTGGCCGCTCCGGGAGCCCTGCGGGCTTGGGTTCAACCCCCCACACACCGCACAGGCCAAGGGCGCATGCGCGACCGCCGGGGCCTAGGGCTGGCCTCGGGGGTGGGGGGGTCCTCAGTGAAGGCCCCGCCCTCCCTCCAGGCTCTGACCCAGCTGCAGCTCTTCCATCGCCGCCCTTCTGGACTCGGCTTCAGCTGTCTCCCTCCCCTCCCCCACTCCCACTCAGCTTGCAGGCCGCTTCCCTGCCTTGAAAGCATGGCTCTGGCCCTGAGGGCCACAGACCTACTGGGCTTCAAGCTCAAGGCTCTGCCTGGGCCTGCTGCTTCGGCCAGGGGCTCATTTTTTCCTGGAAAGACAAAGCCATGGCCTCACCCCACGCCTGCACTTTGCCACGGCAGGCAGCCCTGGTGTAGGAAAGGCTCTGTGGAGTCAGAAGTGCCGAGACAGGCAGATGGCACCGCAGGCTTTGGGGGCCAGGGTGCAAGTGGGCTAGCCCCTCCTCCCGGGAGTCGGGGAGGCCCGGCCTTCCTAGTGCCCAGGCCACGGCTCCGGGGAGAAACCCGCCATGGAGGGCACGCGGGAGGCCCTCTGCCTGAGGTGGCAGGTGTCACGCCAGGGCCACTGCAAGCCTGGCTCGGCTTGCCTGCTTTCTCCAAAGGAGGCTGGCCGACCAGCCGAACCTGGCACCTGGGCCAGGCCCCTTCCAAGGGGACGAGTTCCAGAGGCTAGAGCCCTGGGGGCGGCTGCCAAGTCTCCTGGGGCGTGTGCTGGGCCCCCGTCAGAGGAGGAAGCAGCCTGGTAAACGGTGTGCCAGGCCTGAGATCTGGAGGCCTCCCACAGCCGGGTCCCTGTCCTGCCCAGGCCCCCCGAGGGAGGACGATGGTCGGGCAGTGGCGAGCGGGGTGGGGCTGGCGCCGAGCCTGCCCTTGGATGCCCCGGGGAAGGGCGCCGGGGGATGGGCTGCCCCTGGCCGGGTCTGAGGGACCGACCCAGCTCGGGGCTGTCGGGGGCAGAGAGAGAACCCCCCTCCGCCCTTTCCCTTCAGGTTCTTAGGGCTGGCCAAATCCTTCCCAAGACAGCTTGTCTGGAGAAAATCAGACCCAGCTGAAGAACATGTGTCCATGGGGGAAACCCGGGAAACTGAGTCTCCCCACACAATAGCAGAGATTCTCATCTTGCATCCTCTCCTGAGCTAATGACAAAGGTGGATGTCCCGGGTGGGCCTGTGGAATGGGAGAGGGGAGGAAGTCTATTGTCATGCAGAGGGACATGGAAAGACTTGTCTGAAGCTTATCCCCTGCACTGGGGTCAGGTCGGGAAGGGACGGCACAGAGGTGAGCAGGAACCAACCGGCCTGTCTGTGGTGGGGCTGGCCCCGGGGCAGGCGTGGGGGTGATGGCTGGAAGTGGGATGGCGCGTGAGTTGGCACCAGCCAGCGGTGGAGGCAGAGACTCAGAGGTCAGGGATCTCTCTCTCTGTCTCTGTCTCTGTCTCTCTCCCTCAGGGAGCTGAGGAGAGTAAGGTGGCGCCCCCTGCCCACCTCGCCTACCTCTCCATGGGCCCTTCATTCTCTGGCCGCTCCGGGAGCCCTGCGTGCTTGGGTTCAACCCCCCACACACCGCACAGGCCAAGGGCACATGCGCGACCGCCGGGGCATAGGGCTGGCCTCGGGGGGGGGGGTCCTCAGTGAAGGCCCCGCCCTCCCTCCATGCTCTGACCCAGCTGCAGCTCTTCCATCGCCGCCCTTCTGGACTCTGCTTCAGCTGTCTCCCTCCCCTCCCCCACTCCCACTCAGCTTGCAGGCCGCTTCCCTGCCTTGAAAGCATTGCTCTGGCGCTGAGGGCCACAGACCTACTGGGCTTCAAGCTCAAGGCTCTGCCTGGGCCTGCTGCTTCGGCCAGGGGCTCATTTTTTCCTGGAAAGACAAAGCCATGGCCTCACCCCACGCCTGCACTTTGCCACGGCAGGCAGCCCAGATGTAGGAAAGGCTCTGTGGAGTCAGAAGTGCCGAGACAGGCAGATGGCACCAGAGGGTTTGGGGGCCAGGGCGCAACTGGGCTAGCCCCTCCTCCCGGGAGTCGGGGAGGCCCGGCCTTCCTAGTGCCCAGGCCACGGCTCCGGGGAGAAACCCGCCATGGAGGGCACGCGGGAGGCCCTCTGCCTGAGGTGGCAGGTGTCACGCCAGGGCCACTGCAAGCCTGGCTCGGCTTGCCTGCTTTCTCCAAAGGAGGCTGGCCGACCAGCCGAACCTGGCACCTGGGCCAGGCCCCTTCCAAGGGGACGAGTTCCAGAGGCTAGAGCCCTGGGGGCGGCTGCCAAGTCTCCTGGGGCGTGTGCTGGGCCCCCGTCAGAGGAGGAAGCAGCCTGGTAAACGGTGTGCCAGGCCTGAGATCTGGAGGCCTCCCACAGCCGGGTCCCTGTCCTGCCCAGGCCCCCCGAGGGAGGACGATGGTCGGGCAGTGGCGAGCGGGGTGGGGCTGGCGCCGAGCCTGCCCTTGGATGCCCCGGGGAAGGGCGCCGGGGGATGGGCTGCCCCTGGCCGGGTCTGAGGGACCGACCCAGCTCGGGGCTGTCGGGGGCAGAGAGAGAACCCCCCTCCGCCCTTTCCCTTCAGGTTCTTAGGGCTGGCCAAATCCTTCCCAAGACAGCTTGTCTGGAGAAAATCAGACCCAGCTGAAGAACATGTGTCCATGGGGGAAACCCGGGAAACTGAGTCTCCCCACACAATTGCAGAGATTCTCATCTTGCATCCTCTCCTGAGCTAATGACAAAGGTGGATGTCCCGGGTGGGCCTGTGGAATGGGAGAGGGGAGGAAGTCTATTGTCATGCAGAGGGACATGGAAAGACTTGTCTGAAGCTTATCCCCTGCACTGGGGTCAGGTCGGGAAGGGACGGCACAGAGGTGAGCAGGAACCAACCGGCCTCTCTGTGGTGGGGCTGGCCCCGGGGCAGGCGTGGGGGTGATGGCTGGAAGTGGGATGGCGCGTGAGTTGGCACCAGCCAGCGGTGGAGGCAGAGACTCAGAGGTCAGGGATCTCTCTCTCTGTCTCTGTCTCTGTCTCTCTCCCTCAGGGAGCTGAGCAGAGTAAGGTGGCGCCCCCTGCCCACCTCGCCTACCTCTCCATGGGCCCTTCTTTCTCTGGCCGCTCCGGGAGCCCTGCGGGCTTGGGTTCAACCCCCCACACACCGCACAGGCCAAGGGCGCATGCGCGACCGCCGGGGCCTAGGGCTGGCCTCGGGGGTGGGGGGGTCCTCAGTGAAGGCCCCGCCTTCCTCCAGGCTCTGACCCAGCTGCAGCTCTTCCATCGCCGCCCTTCTGGACTCGGCTTCAGCTGTCTGCCTCCCCTCCCCCACTCCCACTCAGCTTGCAGGCCGCTTCCCTGCCTTGAAAGCATTGCTCTGGCCCTGAGGGCCACAGACCTACTGGGCTTCAAGCTCAAGGCTCTGCCTGGGCCTGCTGCTTCGGCCAGGGGCTCATTTTTTCCTGGAAAGACAAAGCCATGGCCTCACCCCACGCCTGCACTTTGCCACGGCAGGCAGCCCAGATGTAGGAAAGGCTCTGTGGAGTCAGAAGTGCCGAGACAGGCAGATGGCACCAGAGGGTTTGGGGGCCAGGGCGCAACTGGGCTAGCCCCTCCTCCCGGGAGTCGGGGAGGCCCGGCCTTCCTAGTGCCCAGGCCACGGCTCCGGGGAGAAACCCGCCATGGAGGGCACGCTGGAGGCCCTCTGCCTGAGGTGGCAGGTGTCACGCCAGGGCCACTGCAAGCCTGGCTCGGCTTGCCTGCTTTCTCCAAAGGAGGCTGGCCGACCAGCCGAACCTGGCACTTGGGCCAGGCCCCTTCCAAGGGGACGAGTTCCAGAGGATAGAGCCCTGGGGGCGGCTGCCAAGTCTCCTGGGGCGTGTGCTGGGCCCCCGTCAGAGGAGGAAGCAGCCTGGTAAACGGTGTGCCAGGCCTGAGATCTGGAGGCCTCCCACAGCCGGGTCCCTGTCCTGCCCAGGCCCCCCGAGGGAGGACGATGGTCGGGCAGTGGCGAGCGGGGTGGGGCTGGCGCCGAGCCTGCCCTTGGATGCCCCGGGGAAGGGCGCCGGGGGATGGGCTGCCCCTGGCCGGGTCTGAGGGACCGACCCAGCTCGGGGCTGTCGGGGGCAGAGAGAGAACCCCCCTCCGCCCTTTCCCTTCAGGTTCTTAGGGCTGGCCAAATCCTTCCCAAGACAGCTTGTCTGGAGAAAATCAGACCCAGCTGAAGAACATGTGTCCATGGGGGAAACCCGGGAAACTGAGTCTCCCCACACAATAGCAGAGATTCTCATCTTGCATCCTCTCCTGAGCTAATGACAAAGGTGGATGTCCCGGGTGGGTGGGCCTGTGGAATGGGAGAGGGGAGGAAGTCTATTGTCATGCAGAGGGACATGGAAAGACTTGTCTGAAGCTTATCCCCTGCACTGGGGTCAGGTCGGGAAGGGACGGCACAGAGGTGAGCAGGAACCAACCGGCCTCTCTGTGGTGGGGCTGGCCCCGGGGCAGGCGTGGGGGGTGATGGCTGGAAGTGGGATGGCGCGTGAGTTGGCACCAGCCAGCGGTGGAGGCAGAGACTCAGAGGTCAGGGATCTCTCTCTCTGTCTCTGTCTCTGTCTCTCTCCCTCAGGGAGCTGAGGAGAGTAAGGTGGCGCCCCCTGCCCACCTCGCCTACCTCTCCATGGGCCCTTCTTTCTCTGGCCGCTCCGGGAGCCCTGCGGGCTTGGGTTCAACCCCCCACACACCGCACAGGCCAAGGGCGCATGCGCGACCGCCGGGGCCTAGGGCTGGCCTCGGGGGTGGGGGGGTCCTCAGTGAAGGCCCCGCCCTCCCTCCAGGCTCTGACCCAGCTGCAGCTCTTCCATCGCCGCCCTTCTGGACTCGGCTTCAGCTGTCTCCCTCCCCTCCCCCACTCCCACTCAGCTTGCAGGCCGCTTCCCTGCCTTGAAAGCATGGCTCTGGCCCTGAGGGCCACAGACCTACTGGGCTTCAAGCTCAAGGCTCTGCCTGGGCCTGCTGCTTCGGCCAGGGGCTCATTTTTTCCTGGAAAGACAAAGCCATGGCCTCACCCCACGCCTGCACTTTGCCACGGCAGGCAGCCCTGGTGTAGGAAAGGCTCTGTGGAGTCAGAAGTGCCGAGACAGGCAGATGGCACCGCAGGCTTTGGGGGCCAGGGTGCAAGTGGGCTAGCCCCTCCTCCCGGGAGTCGGGGAGGCCCGGCCTTCCTAGTGCCCAGGCCACGGCTCCGGGGAGAAACCCGCCATGGAGGGCACGCGGGAGGCCCTCTGCCTGAGGTGGCAGGTGTCACGCCAGGGCCACTGCAAGCCTGGCTCGGCTTGCCTGCTTTCTCCAAAGGAGGCTGGCCGACCAGCCGAACCTGGCACCTGGGCCAGGCCCCTTCCAAGGGGACGAGTTCCAGAGGCTAGAGCCCTGGGGGCGGCTGCCAAGTCTCCTGGGGCGTGTGCTGGGCCCCCGTCAGAGGAGGAAGCAGCCTGGTAAACGGTGTGCCAGGCCTGAGATCTGGAGGCCTCCCACAGCCGGGTCCCTGTCCTGCCCAGGCCCCCCGAGGGAGGACGATGGTCGGGCAGTGGCGAGCGGGGTGGGGCTGGCGCCGAGCCTGCCCTTGGATGCCCCGGGGAAGGGCGCCGGGGGATGGGCTGCCCCTGGCCGGGTCTGAGGGACCGACCCAGCTCGGGGCTGTCGGGGGCAGAGAGAGAACCCCCCTCCGCCCTTTCCCTTCAGGTTCTTAGGGCTGGCCAAATCCTTCCCAAGACAGCTTGTCTGGAGAAAATCAGACCCAGCTGAAGAACATGTGTCCATGGGGGAAACCCGGGAAACTGAGTCTCCCCACACAATAGCAGAGATTCTCATCTTGCATCCTCTCCTGAGCTAATGACAAAGGTGGATGTCCCGGGTGGGCCTGTGGAATGGGAGAGGGGAGGAAGTCTATTGTCATGCAGAGGGACATGGAAAGACTTGTCTGAAGCTTATCCCCTGCACTGGGGTCAGGTCGGGAAGGGACGGCACAGAGGTGAGCAGGAACCAACCGGCCTGTCTGTGGTGGGGCTGGCCCCGGGGCAGGCGTGGGGGTGATGGCTGGAAGTGGGATGGCGCGTGAGTTGGCACCAGCCAGCGGTGGAGGCAGAGACTCAGAGGTCAGGGATCTCTCTCTCTGTCTCTGTCTCTGTCTCTCTCCCTCAGGGAGCTGAGGAGAGTAAGGTGGCGCCCCCTGCCCACCTCGCCTACCTCTCCATGGGCCCTTCTTTCTCTGGCCGCTCCGGGAGCCCTGCGGGCTTGGGTTCAACCCCCCACACACCGCACAGGCCAAGGGCGCATGCGCGACCGCCGGGGCCTAGGGCTGGCCTCGGGGGTGGGGGGGTCCTCAGTGAAGGCCCCGCCCTCCCTCCAGGCTCTGACCCAGCTGCAGCTCTTCCATCGCCGCCCTTCTGGACTCGGCTTCAGCTGTCTCCCTCCCCTCCCCCACTCCCACTCAGCTTGCAGGCCGCTTCCCTGCCTTGAAAGCATGGCTCTGGCCCTGAGGGCCACAGACCTACTGGGCTTCAAGCTCAAGGCTCTGCCTGGGCCTGCTGCTTCGGCCAGGGGCTCATTTTTTCCTGGAAAGACAAAGCCATGGCCTCACCCCACGCCTGCACTTTGCCACGGCAGGCAGCCCTGGTGTAGGAAAGGCTCTGTGGAGTCAGAAGTGCCGAGACAGGCAGATGGCACCGCAGGCTTTGGGGGCCAGGGTGCAAGTGGGCTAGCCCCTCCTCCCGGGAGTCGGGGAGGCCCGGCCTTCCTAGTGCCCAGGCCACGGCTCCGGGGAGAAACCCGCCATGGAGGGCACGCGGGAGGCCCTCTGCCTGAGGTGGCAGGTGTCACGCCAGGGCCACTGCAAGCCTGGCTCGGCTTGCCTGCTTTCTCCAAAGGAGGCTGGCCGACCAGCCGAACCTGGCACCTGGGCCAGGCCCCTTCCAAGGGGACGAGTTCCAGAGGCTAGAGCCCTGGGGGCGGCTGCCAAGTCTCCTGGGGCGTGTGCTGGGCCCCCGTCAGAGGAGGAAGCAGCCTGGTAAACGGTGTGCCAGGCCTGAGATCTGGAGGCCTCCCACAGCCGGGTCCCTGTCCTGCCCAGGCCCCCCGAGGGAGGACGATGGTCGGGCAGTGGCGAGCGGGGTGGGGCTGGCGCCGAGCCTGCCCTTGGATGCCCCGGGGAAGGGCGCCGGGGGATGGGCTGCCCCTGGCCGGGTCTGAGGGACCGACCCAGCTCGGGGCTGTCGGGGGCAGAGAGAGAACCCCCCTCCGCCCTTTCCCTTCAGGTTCTTAGGGCTGGCCAAATCCTTCCCAAGACAGCTTGTCTGGAGAAAATCAGACCCAGCTGAAGAACATGTGTCCATGGGGGAAACCCGGGAAACTGAGTCTCCCCACACAATAGCAGAGATTCTCATCTTGCATCCTCTCCTGAGCTAATGACAAAGGTGGATGTCCCGGGTGGGCCTGTGGAATGGGAGAGGGGAGGAAGTCTATTGTCATGCAGAGGGACATGGAAAGACTTGTCTGAAGCTTATCCCCTGCACTGGGGTCAGGTCGGGAAGGGACGGCACAGAGGTGAGCAGGAACCAACCGGCCTGTCTGTGGTGGGGCTGGCCCCGGGGCAGGCGTGGGGGTGATGGCTGGAAGTGGGATGGCGCGTGAGTTGGCACCAGCCAGCGGTGGAGGCAGAGACTCAGAGGTCAGGGATCTCTCTCTCTGTCTCTGTCTCTGTCTCTCTCCCTCAGGGAGCTGAGGAGAGTAAGGTGGCGCCCCCTGCCCACCTCGCCTACCTCTCCATGGGCCCTTCATTCTCTGGCCGCTCCGGGAGCCCTGCGTGCTTGGGTTCAACCCCCCACACACCGCACAGGCCAAGGGCACATGCGCGACCGCCGGGGCATAGGGCTGGCCTCGGGGGGGGGGGTCCTCAGTGAAGGCCCCGCCCTCCCTCCATGCTCTGACCCAGCTGCAGCTCTTCCATCGCCGCCCTTCTGGACTCTGCTTCAGCTGTCTCCCTCCCCTCCCCCACTCCCACTCAGCTTGCAGGCCGCTTCCCTGCCTTGAAAGCATTGCTCTGGCGCTGAGGGCCACAGACCTACTGGGCTTCAAGCTCAAGGCTCTGCCTGGGCCTGCTGCTTCGGCCAGGGGCTCATTTTTTCCTGGAAAGACAAAGCCATGGCCTCACCCCACGCCTGCACTTTGCCACGGCAGGCAGCCCAGATGTAGGAAAGGCTCTGTGGAGTCAGAAGTGCCGAGACAGGCAGATGGCACCAGAGGGTTTGGGGGCCAGGGCGCAACTGGGCTAGCCCCTCCTCCCGGGAGTCGGGGAGGCCCGGCCTTCCTAGTGCCCAGGCCACGGCTCCGGGGAGAAACCCGCCATGGAGGGCACGCGGGAGGCCCTCTGCCTGAGGTGGCAGGTGTCACGCCAGGGCCACTGCAAGCCTGGCTCGGCTTGCCTGCTTTCTCCAAAGGAGGCTGGCCGACCAGCCGAACCTGGCACCTGGGCCAGGCCCCTTCCAAGGGGACGAGTTCCAGAGGCTAGAGCCCTGGGGGCGGCTGCCAAGTCTCCTGGGGCGTGTGCTGGGCCCCCGTCAGAGGAGGAAGCAGCCTGGTAAACGGTGTGCCAGGCCTGAGATCTGGAGGCCTCCCACAGCCGGGTCCCTGTCCTGCCCAGGCCCCCCGAGGGAGGACGATGGTCGGGCAGTGGCGAGCGGGGTGGGGCTGGCGCCGAGCCTGCCCTTGGATGCCCCGGGGAAGGGCGCCGGGGGATGGGCTGCCCCTGGCCGGGTCTGAGGGACCGACCCAGCTCGGGGCTGTCGGGGGCAGAGAGAGAACCCCCCTCCGCCCTTTCCCTTCAGGTTCTTAGGGCTGGCCAAATCCTTCCCAAGACAGCTTGTCTGGAGAAAATCAGACCCAGCTGAAGAACATGTGTCCATGGGGGAAACCCGGGAAACTGAGTCTCCCCACACAATAGCAGAGATTCTCATCTTGCATCCTCTCCTGAGCTAATGACAAAGGTGGATGTCCCGGGTGGGTGGGCCTGTGGAATGGGAGAGGGGAGGAAGTCTATTGTCATGCAGAGGGACATGGAAAGACTTGTCTGAAGCTTATCCCCTGCACTGGGGTCAGGTCGGGAAGGGACGGCACAGAGGTGAGCAGGAACCAACCGGCCTCTCTGTGGTGGGGCTGGCCCCGGGGCAGGCGTGGGGGTGATGGCTGGAAGTGGGATGGCGCGTGAGTTGGCACCAGCCAGCGGTGGAGGCAGAGACTCAGAGGTCAGGGATCTCTCTCTCTGTCTCTGTCTCTGTCTCTCTCCCTCAGGGAGCTGAGGAGAGTAAGGTGGCGCCCCCTGCCCACCTCGCCTACCTCTCCATGGGCCCTTCTTTCTCTGGCCGCTCCGGGAGCCCTGCGGGCTTGGGTTCAACCCCCCACACACCGCACAGGCCAAGGGCGCATGCGCGACCGCCGGGGCCTAGGGCTGGCCTCGGGGGTGGGGGGGTCCTCAGTGAAGGCCCCGCCCTCCCTCCAGGCTCTGACCCAGCTGCAGCTCTTCCATCGCCGCCCTTCTGGACTCGGCTTCAGCTGTCTCCCTCCCCTCCCCCACTCCCACTCAGCTTGCAGGCCGCTTCCCTGCCTTGAAAGCATGGCTCTGGCCCTGAGGGCCACAGACCTACTGGGCTTCAAGCTCAAGGCTCTGCCTGGGCCTGCTGCTTCGGCCAGGGGCTCATTTTTTCCTGGAAAGACAAAGCCATGGCCTCACCCCACGCCTGCACTTTGCCACGGCAGGCAGCCCAGATGTAGGAAAGGCTCTGTGGAGTCAGAAGTGCCGAGACAGGCAGATGGCACCAGAGGGTTTGGGGGCCAGGGCGCAACTGGGCTAGCCCCTCCTCCCGGGAGTCGGGGAGGCCCGGCCTTCCTAGTGCCCAGGCCACGGCTCCGGGGAGAAACCCGCCATGGAGGGCACGCGGGAGGCCCTCTGCCTGAGGTGGCAGGTGTCACGCCAGGGCCACTGCAAGCCTGGCTCGGCTTGCCTGCTTTCTCCAAAGGAGGCTGGCCGACCAGCCGAACCTGGCACCTGGGCCAGGCCCCTTCCAAGGGGACGAGTTCCAGAGGCTAGAGCCCTGGGGGCGGCTGCCAAGTCTCCTGGGGCGTGTGCTGGGCCCCCGTCAGAGGAGGAAGCAGCCTGGTAAACGGTGTGCCAGGCCTGAGATCTGGAGGCCTCCCACAGCCGGGTCCCTGTCCTGCCCAGGCCCCCCGAGGGAGGACGATGGTCGGGCAGTGGCGAGCGGGGTGGGGCTGGCGCCGAGCCTGCCCTTGGATGCCCCGGGGAAGGGCGCCGGGGGATGGGCTGCCCCTGGCCGGGTCTGAGGGACCGACCCAGCTTGGGGCTGTCGGGGGCAGAGAGAGAACCCCCCTCCGCCCTTTCCCTTCAGGTTCTTAGGGCTGGCCAAATCCTTCCCAAGACAGCTTGTCTGGAGAAAATCAGACCCAGCTGAAGAACATGTGTCCATGGGGGAAACCCGGGAAACTGAGTCTCCCCACACAATAGCAGAGATTCTCATCTTGCATCCTCTCCTGAGCTAATGACAAAGGTGGATGTCCCGGGTGGGCCTGTGGAATGGGAGAGGGGAGGAAGTCTATTGTCATGCAGAGGGACATGGAAAGACTTGTCTGAAGCTTATCCCCTGCACTGGGGTCAGGTCGGGAAGGGACGGCACAGAGGTGAGCAGGAACCAACCGGCCTCTCTGTGGTGGGGCTGGCCCCGGGGCAGGCGTGGGGGTGATGGCTGGAAGTGGGATGGCGCGTGAGTTGGCACCAGCCAGCGGTGGAGGCAGAGACTCAGAGGTCAGGGATCTCTCTCTCTGTCTCTGTCTCTGTCTCTCTCCCTCAGGGAGCTGAGCAGAGTAAGGTGGCGCCCCCTGCCCACCTCGCCTACCTCTCCATGGGCCCTTCTTTCTCTGGCCGCTCCGGGAGCCCTGCGGGCTTGGGTTCAACCCCCCACACACCGCACAGGCCAAGGGCGCATGCGCGACCGCCGGGGCCTAGGGCTGGCCTCGGGGGTGGGGGGGTCCTCAGTGAAGGCCCCGCCTTCCTCCAGGCTCTGACCCAGCTGCAGCTCTTCCATCGCCGCCCTTCTGGACTCGGCTTCAGCTGTCTGCCTCCCCTCCCCCACTCCCACTCAGCTTGCAGGCCGCTTCCCTGCCTTGAAAGCATTGCTCTGGCCCTGAGGGCCACAGACCTACTGGGCTTCAAGCTCAAGGCTCTGCCTGGG
Source organism: Diceros bicornis minor (assembly GCF_020826845.1). NCBI lineage: Eukaryota > Metazoa > Chordata > Mammalia > Perissodactyla > Rhinocerotidae > Diceros > Diceros bicornis. The sequence continues at coordinate 25,288 of NW_026691858.1, read as the reverse complement.
CCTGCTGCTTCGGCCAGGGGCTCATTTTTTCCTGGAAAGACAAAGCCATGGCCTCACCCCACGCCTGCACTTTGCCACGGCAGGCAGCCCAGATGTAGGAAAGGCTCTGTGGAGTCAGAAGTGCCGAGACAGGCAGATGGCACCAGAGGGTTTGGGGGCCAGGGCGCAACTGGGCTAGCCCCTCCTCCCGGGAGTCGGGGAGGCCCGGCCTTCCTAGTGCCCAGGCCACGGCTCCGGGGAGAAACCCGCCATGGAGGGCACGCGGGAGGCCCTCTGCCTGAGGTGGCAGGTGTCACGCCAGGGCCACTGCAAGCCTGGCTCGGCTTGCCTGCTTTCTCCAAAGGAGGCTGGCCGACCAGCCGAACCTGGCACCTGGGCCAGGCCCCTTCCAAGGGGACGAGTTCCAGAGGCTAGAGCCCTGGGGGCGGCTGCCAAGTCTCCTGGGGCGTGTGCTGGGCCCCCGTCAGAGGAGGAAGCAGCCTGGTAAACGGTGTGCCAGGCCTGAGATCTGGAGGCCTCCCACAGCCGGGTCCCTGTCCTGCCCAGGCCCCCCGAGGGAGGACGATGGTCGGGCAGTGGCGAGCGGGGTGGGGCTGGCGCCGAGCCTGCCCTTGGATGCCCCGGGGAAGGGCGCCGGGGGATGGGCTGCCCCTGGCCGGGTCTGAGGGACCGACCCAGCTTGGGGCTGTCGGGGGCAGAGAGAGAACCCCCCTCCGCCCTTTCCCTTCAGGTTCTTAGGGCTGGCCAAATCCTTCCCAAGACAGCTTGTCTGGAGAAAATCAGACCCAGCTGAAGAACATGTGTCCATGGGGGAAACCCGGGAAACTGAGTCTCCCCACACAATAGCAGAGATTCTCATCTTGCATCCTCTCCTGAGCTAATGACAAAGGTGGATGTCCCGGGTGGGCCTGTGGAATGGGAGAGGGGAGGAAGTCTATTGTCATGCAGAGGGACATGGAAAGACTTGTCTGAAGCTTATCCCCTGCACTGGGGTCAGGTCGGGAAGGGACGGCACAGAGGTGAGCAGGAACCAACCGGCCTGTCTGTGGTGGGGCTGGCCCCGGGGCAGGCGTGGGGGTGATGGCTGGAAGTGGGATGGCGCGTGAGTTGGCACCAGCCAGCGGTGGAGGCAGAGACTCAGAGGTCAGGGATCTCTCTCTCTGTCTCTGTCTCTGTCTCTCTCCCTCAGGGGGCTGAGGAGAGTAAGGTGGCGCCCCCTGCCCACCTCGCCTACCTCTCCATGGGCCCTTCATTCTCTGGCCGCTCCGGGAGCCCTGCGGGCTTGGGTTCAACCCCCCACACACCGCACAGGCCAAGGGCACATGCGCGACCGCCGGGGCCTAGGGCTGGCCTCGGGGGGGGGGGGGGGGGGGTCCTCAGTGAAGGCCCCGCCCTCCCTCCAGGCTCTGACCCAGCTGCAGCTCTTCCATCGCCGCCCTTCTGGACTCTGCTTCAGCTGTCTGCCTCCCCTCCCCCACTCCCACTCAGCTTGCAGGCCGCTTCCCTGCCTTGAAAGCATGGCTCTGGCCCTGAGGGCCACAGACCTACTGGGCTTCAAGCTCAAGGCTCTGCCTGGGCCTGCTGCTTCGGCCAGGGGCTCATTTTTTCCTGGAAAGACAAAGCCATGGCCACACCCCACGCCTGCACTTTGCCACGGCAGGCAGCCCTGGTGTAGGAAAGGCTCTGTGGAGTCAGAAGTGCCGAGACAGGCAGATGGCACCGCAGGCTTTGGGGGCCAGGGTGCAAGTGGGCTAGCCCCTCCTCCCGGGAGTCGGGGAGGCCCGGCCTTCCTAGTGCCCAGGCCACGGCTCCGGGGAGAAACCCGCCATGGAGGGCACGCGGGAGGCCCTCTGCCTGAGGTGGCAGGTGTCACGCCAGGGCCACTGCAAGCCTGGCTCGGCTTGCCTGCTTTCTCCAAAGGAGGCTGGCCGACCAGCCGAACCTGGCACCTGGGCCAGGCCCCTTCCAAGGGGACGAGTTCCAGAGGCTAGAGCCCTGGGGGCGGCTGCCAAGTCTCCTGGGGCGTGTGCTGGGCCCCCGTCAGAGGAGGAAGCAGCCTGGTAAACGGTGTGCCAGGCCTGAGATCTGGAGGCCTCCCACAGCCGGGTCCCTGTCCTGCCCAGGCCCCCCGAGGGAGGACGATGGTCGGGCAGTGGCGAGCGGGGTGGGGCTGGCGCCGAGCCTGCCCTTGGATGCCCCGGGGAAGGGCGCCGGGGGATGGGCTGCCCCTGGCCGGGTCTGAGGGACCGACCCAGCTCGGGGCTGTCGGGGGCAGAGAGAGAACCCCCCTCCGCCCTTTCCCTTCAGGTTCTTAGGGCTGGCCAAATCCTTCCCAAGACAGCTTGTCTGGAGAAAATCAGACCCAGCTGAAGAACATGTGTCCATGGGGGAAACCCGGGAAACTGAGTCTCCCCACACAATAGCAGAGATTCTCATCTTGCATCCTCTCCTGAGCTAATGACAAAGGTGGATGTCCCGGGTGGGCCTGTGGAATGGGAGAGGGGAGGAAGTCTATTGTCATGCAGAGGGACATGGAAAGACTTGTCTGAAGCTTATCCCCTGCACTGGGGTCAGGTCGGGAAGGGACGGCACAGAGGTGAGCAGGAACCAACCGGCCTCTCTGTGGTGGGGCTGGCCCCGGGGCAGGCGTGGGGGTGATGGCTGGAAGTGGGATGGCGCGTGAGTTGGCACCAGCCAGCGGTGGAGGCAGAGACTCAGAGGTCAGGGATCTCTCTCTCTGTCTCTGTCTCTCTCTCTCTCCCTCAGGGAGCTGAGCAGAGTAAGGTGGCGCCCCCTGCCCACCTCGCCTACCTCTCCATGGGCCCTTCTTTCTCTGGCCGCTCCGGGAGCCCTGCGGGCTTGGGTTCAACCCCCCACACACCGCACAGGCCAAGGGCGCATGCGCGACCGCCGGGGCCTAGGGCTGGCCTCGGGGGTGGGGGGGTCCTCAGTGAAGGCCCCGCCTTCCTCCAGGCTCTGACCCAGCTGAAGCTCTTCCATCGCCGCCCTTCTGGACTCGGCTTCAGCTGTCTGCCTCCCCTCCCCCACTCCCACTCAGCTTGCAGGCCGCTTCCCTGCCTTGAAAGCATTGCTCTGGCCCTGAGGGCCACAGACCTACTGGGCTTCAAGCTCAAGGCTCTGCCTGGGCCTGCTGCTTCGGCCAGGGGCTCATTTTTTCCTGGAAAGACAAAGCCATGGCCTCACCCCACGCCTGCACTTTGCCACGGCAGGCAGCCCAGATGTAGGAAAGGCTCTGTGGAGTCAGAAGTGCCGAGACAGGCAGATGGCACCAGAGGGTTTGGGGGCCAGGGCGCAACTGGGCTAGCCCCTCCTCCCGGGAGTCGGGGAGGCCCGGCCTTCCTAGTGCCCAGGCCACGGCTCCGGGGAGAAACCCGCCATGGAGGGCACGCGGGAGGCCCTCTGCCTGAGGTGGCAGGTGTCACGCCAGGGCCACTGCAAGCGTGGCTCGGCTTGCCTGCTTTCTCCAAAGGAGGCTGGCCGACCAGCCGAACCTGGCACCTGGGCCAGGCCCCTTCCAAGGGGACGAGTTCCAGAGGCTAGAGCCCTGGGGGCGGCTGCCAAGTCTCCTGGGGCGTGTGCTGGGCCCCCGTCAGAGGAGGAAGCAGCCTGGTAAACGGTGTGCCAGGCCTGAGATCTGGAGGCCTCCCACAGCCGGGTCCCTGTCCTGCCCAGGCCCCCCGAGGGAGGACGATGGTCGGGCAGTGGCGAGCGGGGTGGGGCTGGCGCCGAGCCTGCCCTTGGATGCCCCGGGGAAGGGCGCCGGGGGATGGGCTGCCCCTGGCCGGGTCTGAGGGACCGACCCAGCTTGGGGCTGTCGGGGGCAGAGAGAGAACCCCCCTCCGCCCTTTCCCTTCAGGTTCTTAGGGCTGGCCAAATCCTTCCCAAGACAGCTTGTCTGGAGAAAATCAGACCCAGCTGAAGAACATGTGTCCATGGGGGAAACCCGGGAAACTGAGTCTCCCCACACAATAGCAGAGATTCTCATCTTGCATCCTCTCCTGAGCTAATGACAAAGGTGGATGTCCCGGGTGGGCCTGTGGAATGGGAGAGGGGAGGAAGTCTATTGTCATGCAGAGGGACATGGAAAGACTTGTCTGAAGCTTATCCCCTGCACTGGGGTCAGGTCGGGAAGGGACGGCACAGAGGTGAGCAGGAACCAACCGGCCTGTCTGTGGTGGGGCTGGCCCCGGGGCAGGCGTGGGGGTGATGGCTGGAAGTGGGATGGCGCGTGAGTTGGCACCAGCCAGCGGTGGAGGCAGAGACTCAGAGGTCAGGGATCTCTCTCTCTGTCTCTGTCTCTGTCTCTCTCCCTCAGGGGGCTGAGGAGAGTAAGGTGGCGCCCCCTGCCCACCTCGCCTACCTCTCCATGGGCCCTTCATTCTCTGGCCGCTCCGGGAGCCCTGCGGGCTTGGGTTCAACCCCCCACACACCGCACAGGCCAAGGGCACATGCGCGACCGCCGGGGCCTAGGGCTGGCCTCGGGGGGGGGGGGGGGGTCCTCAGTGAAGGCCCCGCCCTCCCTCCAGGCTCTGACCCAGCTGCAGCTCTTCCATCGCCGCCCTTCTGGACTCTGCTTCAGCTGTCTGCCTCCCCTCCCCCACTCCCACTCAGCTTGCAGGCCGCTTCCCTGCCTTGAAAGCATGGCTCTGGCCCTGAGGGCCACAGACCTACTGGGCTTCAAGCTCAAGGCTCTGCCTGGGCCTGCTGCTTCGGCCAGGGGCTCATTTTTTCCTGGAAAGACAAAGCCATGGCCACACCCCACGCCTGCACTTTGCCACGGCAGGCAGCCCTGGTGTAGGAAAGGCTCTGTGGAGTCAGAAGTGCCGAGACAGGCAGATGGCACCGCAGGCTTTGGGGGCCAGGGTGCAAGTGGGCTAGCCCCTCCTCCCGGGAGTCGGGGAGGCCCGGCCTTCCTAGTGCCCAGGCCACGGCTCCGGGGAGAAACCCGCCATGGAGGGCACGCGGGAGGCCCTCTGCCTGAGGTGGCAGGTGTCACGCCAGGGCCACTGCAAGCCTGGCTCGGCTTGCCTGCTTTCTCCAAAGGAGGCTGGCCGACCAGCCGAACCTGGCACCTGGGCCAGGCCCCTTCCAAGGGGACGAGTTCCAGAGGCTAGAGCCCTGGGGGCGGCTGCCAAGTCTCCTGGGGCGTGTGCTGGGCCCCCGTCAGAGGAGGAAGCAGCCTGGTAAACGGTGTGCCAGGCCTGAGATCTGGAGGCCTCCCACAGCCGGGTCCCTGTCCTGCCCAGGCCCCCCGAGGGAGGACGATGGTCGGGCAGTGGCGAGCGGGGTGGGGCTGGCGCCGAGCCTGCCCTTGGATGCCCCGGGGAAGGGCGCCGGGGGATGGGCTGCCCCTGGCCGGGTCTGAGGGACCGACCCAGCTCGGGGCTGTCGGGGGCAGAGAGAGAACCCCCCTCCGCCCTTTCCCTTCAGGTTCTTAGGGCTGGCCAAATCCTTCCCAAGACAGCTTGTCTGGAGAAAATCAGACCCAGCTGAAGAACATGTGTCCATGGGGGAAACCCGGGAAACTGAGTCTCCCCACACAATAGCAGAGATTCTCATCTTGCATCCTCTCCTGAGCTAATGACAAAGGTGGATGTCCCGGGTGGGCCTGTGGAATGGGAGAGGGGAGGAAGTCTATTGTCATGCAGAGGGACATGGAAAGACTTGTCTGAAGCTTATCCCCTGCACTGGGGTCAGGTCGGGAAGGGACGGCACAGAGGTGAGCAGGAACCAACCGGCCTCTCTGTGGTGGGGCTGGCCCCGGGGCAGGCGTGGGGGTGATGGCTGGAAGTGGGATGGCGCGTGAGTTGGCACCAGCCAGCGGTGGAGGCAGAGACTCAGAGGTCAGGGATCTCTCTCTCTGTCTCTGTCTCTCTCTCTCTCCCTCAGGGAGCTGAGCAGAGTAAGGTGGCGCCCCCTGCCCACCTCGCCTACCTCTCCATGGGCCCTTCTTTCTCTGGCCGCTCCGGGAGCCCTGCGGGCTTGGGTTCAACCCCCCACACACCGCACAGGCCAAGGGCGCATGCGCGACCGCCGGGGCCTAGGGCTGGCCTCGGGGGTGGGGGGGTCCTCAGTGAAGGCCCCGCCTTCCTCCAGGCTCTGACCCAGCTGAAGCTCTTCCATCGCCGCCCTTCTGGACTCGGCTTCAGCTGTCTGCCTCCCCTCCCCCACTCCCACTCAGCTTGCAGGCCGCTTCCCTGCCTTGAAAGCATTGCTCTGGCCCTGAGGGCCACAGACCTACTGGGCTTCAAGCTCAAGGCTCTGCCTGGGCCTGCTGCTTCGGCCAGGGGCTCATTTTTTCCTGGAAAGACAAAGCCATGGCCTCACCCCACGCCTGCACTTTGCCACGGCAGGCAGCCCAGATGTAGGAAAGGCTCTGTGGAGTCAGAAGTGCCGAGACAGGCAGATGGCACCAGAGGGTTTGGGGGCCAGGGCGCAACTGGGCTAGCCCCTCCTCCCGGGAGTCGGGGAGGCCCGGCCTTCCTAGTGCCCAGGCCACGGCTCCGGGGAGAAACCCGCCATGGAGGGCACGCGGGAGGCCCTCTGCCTGAGGTGGCAGGTGTCACGCCAGGGCCACTGCAAGCCTGGCTCGGCTTGCCTGCTTTCTCCAAAGGAGGCTGGCCGACCAGCCGAACCTGGCACCTGGGCCAGGCCCCTTCCAAGGGGACGAGTTCCAGAGGCTAGAGCCCTGGGGGCGGCTGCCAAGTCTCCTGGGGCGTGTGCTGGGCCCCCGTCAGAGGAGGAAGCAGCCTGGTAAACGGTGTGCCAGGCCTGAGATCTGGAGGCCTCCCACAGCCGGGTCCCTGTCCTGCCCAGGCCCCCCGAGGGAGGACGATGGTCGGGCAGTGGCGAGCGGGGTGGGGCTGGCGCCGAGCCTGCCCTTGGATGCCCCGGGGAAGGGCGCCGGGGGATGGGCTGCCCCTGGCCGGGTCTGAGGGACCGACCCAGCTTGGGGCTGTCGGGGGCAGAGAGAGAACCCCCCTCCGCCCTTTCCCTTCAGGTTCTTAGGGCTGGCCAAATCCTTCCCAAGACAGCTTGTCTGGAGAAAATCAGACCCAGCTGAAGAACATGTGTCCATGGGGGAAACCCGGGAAACTGAGTCTCCCCACACAATAGCAGAGATTCTCATCTTGCATCCTCTCCTGAGCTAATGACAAAGGTGGATGTCCCGGGTGGGCCTGTGGAATGGGAGAGGGGAGGAAGTCTATTGTCATGCAGAGGGACATGGAAAGACTTGTCTGAAGCTTATCCCCTGCACTGGGGTCAGGTCGGGAAGGGACGGCACAGAGGTGAGCAGGAACCAACCGGCCTGTCTGTGGTGGGGCTGGCCCCGGGGCAGGCGTGGGGGTGATGGCTGGAAGTGGGATGGCGCGTGAGTTGGCACCAGCCAGCGGTGGAGGCAGAGACTCAGAGGTCAGGGATCTCTCTCTCTGTCTCTGTCTCTGTCTCTCTCCCTCAGGGGGCTGAGGAGAGTAAGGTGGCGCCCCCTGCCCACCTCGCCTACCTCTCCATGGGCCCTTCATTCTCTGGCCGCTCCGGGAGCCCTGCGGGCTTGGGTTCAACCCCCCACACACCGCACAGGCCAAGGGCACATGCGCGACCGCCGGGGCCTAGGGCTGGCCTCGGGGGGGGGGGGGGGGTCCTCAGTGAAGGCCCCGCCCTCCCTCCAGGCTCTGACCCAGCTGCAGCTCTTCCATCGCCGCCCTTCTGGACTCTGCTTCAGCTGTCTGCCTCCCCTCCCCCACTCCCACTCAGCTTGCAGGCCGCTTCCCTGCCTTGAAAGCATGGCTCTGGCCCTGAGGGCCACAGACCTACTGGGCTTCAAGCTCAAGGCTCTGCCTGGGCCTGCTGCTTCGGCCAGGGGCTCATTTTTTCCTGGAAAGACAAAGCCATGGCCACACCCCACGCCTGCACTTTGCCACGGCAGGCAGCCCTGGTGTAGGAAAGGCTCTGTGGAGTCAGAAGTGCCGAGACAGGCAGATGGCACCGCAGGCTTTGGGGGCCAGGGTGCAAGTGGGCTAGCCCCTCCTCCCGGGAGTCGGGGAGGCCCGGCCTTCCTAGTGCCCAGGCCACGGCTCCGGGGAGAAACCCGCCATGGAGGGCACGCGGGAGGCCCTCTGCCTGAGGTGGCAGGTGTCACGCCAGGGCCACTGCAAGCCTGGCTCGGCTTGCCTGCTTTCTCCAAAGGAGGCTGGCCGACCAGCCGAACCTGGCACCTGGGCCAGGCCCCTTCCAAGGGGACGAGTTCCAGAGGCTAGAGCCCTGGGGGCGGCTGCCAAGTCTCCTGGGGCGTGTGCTGGGCCCCCGTCAGAGGAGGAAGCAGCCTGGTAAACGGTGTGCCAGGCCTGAGATCTGGAGGCCTCCCACAGCCGGGTCCCTGTCCTGCCCAGGCCCCCCGAGGGAGGACGATGGTCGGGCAGTGGCGAGCGGGGTGGGGCTGGCGCCGAGCCTGCCCTTGGATGCCCCGGGGAAGGGCGCCGGGGGATGGGCTGCCCCTGGCCGGGTCTGAGGGACCGACCCAGCTCGGGGCTGTCGGGGGCAGAGAGAGAACCCCCCTCCGCCCTTTCCCTTCAGGTTCTTAGGGCTGGCCAAATCCTTCCCAAGACAGCTTGTCTGGAGAAAATCAGACCCAGCTGAAGAACATGTGTCCATGGGGGAAACCCGGGAAACTGAGTCTCCCCACACAATAGCAGAGATTCTCATCTTGCATCCTCTCCTGAGCTAATGACAAAGGTGGATGTCCCGGGTGGGCCTGTGGAATGGGAGAGGGGAGGAAGTCTATTGTCATGCAGAGGGACATGGAAAGACTTGTCTGAAGCTTATCCCCTGCACTGGGGTCAGGTCGGGAAGGGACGGCACAGAGGTGAGCAGGAACCAACCGGCCTCTCTGTGGTGGGGCTGGCCCCGGGGCAGGCGTGGGGGTGATGGCTGGAAGTGGGATGGCGCGTGAGTTGGCACCAGCCAGCGGTGGAGGCAGAGACTCAGAGGTCAGGGATCTCTCTCTCTGTCTCTGTCTCTCTCTCTCTCCCTCAGGGAGCTGAGCAGAGTAAGGTGGCGCCCCCTGCCCACCTCGCCTACCTCTCCATGGGCCCTTCTTTCTCTGGCCGCTCCGGGAGCCCTGCGGGCTTGGGTTCAACCCCCCACACACCGCACAGGCCAAGGGCGCATGCGCGACCGCCGGGGCCTAGGGCTGGCCTCGGGGGTGGGGGGGTCCTCAGTGAAGGCCCCGCCTTCCTCCAGGCTCTGACCCAGCTGAAGCTCTTCCATCGCCGCCCTTCTGGACTCGGCTTCAGCTGTCTGCCTCCCCTCCCCCACTCCCACTCAGCTTGCAGGCCGCTTCCCTGCCTTGAAAGCATTGCTCTGGCCCTGAGGGCCACAGACCTACTGGGCTTCAAGCTCAAGGCTCTGCCTGGGCCTGCTGCTTCGGCCAGGGGCTCATTTTTTCCTGGAAAGACAAAGCCATGGCCTCACCCCACGCCTGCACTTTGCCACGGCAGGCAGCCCAGATGTAGGAAAGGCTCTGTGGAGTCAGAAGTGCCGAGACAGGCAGATGGCACCAGAGGGTTTGGGGGCCAGGGCGCAACTGGGCTAGCCCCTCCTCCCGGGAGTCGGGGAGGCCCGGCCTTCCTAGTGCCCAGGCCACGGCTCCGGGGAGAAACCCGCCATGGAGGGCACGCGGGAGGCCCTCTGCCTGAGGTGGCAGGTGTCACGCCAGGGCCACTGCAAGCCTGGCTCGGCTTGCCTGCTTTCTCCAAAGGAGGCTGGCCGACCAGCCGAACCTGGCACCTGGGCCAGGCCCCTTCCAAGGGGACGAGTTCCAGAGGCTAGAGCCCTGGGGGCGGCTGCCAAGTCTCCTGGGGCGTGTGCTGGGCCCCCGTCAGAGGAGGAAGCAGCCTGGTAAACGGTGTGCCAGGCCTGAGATCTGGAGGCCTCCCACAGCCGGGTCCCTGTCCTGCCCAGGCCCCCCGAGGGAGGACGATGGTCGGGCAGTGGCGAGCGGGGTGGGGCTGGCGCCGAGCCTGCCCTTGGATGCCCCGGGGAAGGGCGCCGGGGGATGGGCTGCCCCTGGCCGGGTCTGAGGGACCGACCCAGCTTGGGGCTGTCGGGGGCAGAGAGAGAACCCCCCTCCGCCCTTTCCCTTCAGGTTCTTAGGGCTGGCCAAATCCTTCCCAAGACAGCTTGTCTGGAGAAAATCAGACCCAGCTGAAGAACATGTGTCCATGGGGGAAACCCGGGAAACTGAGTCTCCCCACACAATAGCAGAGATTCTCATCTTGCATCCTCTCCTGAGCTAATGACAAAGGTGGATGTCCCGGGTGGGCCTGTGGAATGGGAGAGGGGAGGAAGTCTATTGTCATGCAGAGGGACATGGAAAGACTTGTCTGAAGCTTATCCCCTGCACTGGGGTCAGGTCGGGAAGGGACGGCACAGAGGTGAGCAGGAACCAACCGGCCTGTCTGTGGTGGGGCTGGCCCCGGGGCAGGCGTGGGGGTGATGGCTGGAAGTGGGATGGCGCGTGAGTTGGCACCAGCCAGCGGTGGAGGCAGAGACTCAGAGGTCAGGGATCTCTCTCTCTGTCTCTGTCTCTGTCTCTCTCCCTCAGGGGGCTGAGGAGAGTAAGGTGGCGCCCCCTGCCCACCTCGCCTACCTCTCCATGGGCCCTTCATTCTCTGGCCGCTCCGGGAGCCCTGCGGGCTTGGGTTCAACCCCCCACACACCGCACAGGCCAAGGGCACATGCGCGACCGCCGGGGCCTAGGGCTGGCCTCGGGGGGGGGGGGGGGTCCTCAGTGAAGGCCCCGCCCTCCCTCCAGGCTCTGACCCAGCTGCAGCTCTTCCATCGCCGCCCTTCTGGACTCTGCTTCAGCTGTCTGCCTCCCCTCCCCCACTCCCACTCAGCTTGCAGGCCGCTTCCCTGCCTTGAAAGCATGGCTCTGGCCCTGAGGGCCACAGACCTACTGGGCTTCAAGCTCAAGGCTCTGCCTGGGCCTGCTGCTTCGGCCAGGGGCTCATTTTTTCCTGGAAAGACAAAGCCATGGCCACACCCCACGCCTGCACTTTGCCACGGCAGGCAGCCCTGGTGTAGGAAAGGCTCTGTGGAGTCAGAAGTGCCGAGACAGGCAGATGGCACCGCAGGCTTTGGGGGCCAGGGTGCAAGTGGGCTAGCCCCTCCTCCCGGGAGTCGGGGAGGCCCGGCCTTCCTAGTGCCCAGGCCACGGCTCCGGGGAGAAACCCGCCATGGAGGGCACGCGGGAGGCCCTCTGCCTGAGGTGGCAGGTGTCACGCCAGGGCCACTGCAAGCCTGGCTCGGCTTGCCTGCTTTCTCCAAAGGAGGCTGGCCGACCAGCCGAACCTGGCACCTGGGCCAGGCCCCTTCCAAGGGGACGAGTTCCAGAGGCTAGAGCCCTGGGGGCGGCTGCCAAGTCTCCTGGGGCGTGTGCTGGGCCCCCGTCAGAGGAGGAAGCAGCCTGGTAAACGGTGTGCCAGGCCTGAGATCTGGAGGCCTCCCACAGCCGGGTCCCTGTCCTGCCCAGGCCCCCCGAGGGAGGACGATGGTCGGGCAGTGGCGAGCGGGGTGGGGCTGGCGCCGAGCCTGCCCTTGGATGCCCCGGGGAAGGGCGCCGGGGGATGGGCTGCCCCTGGCCGGGTCTGAGGGACCGACCCAGCTCGGGGCTGTCGGGGGCAGAGAGAGAACCCCCCTCCGCCCTTTCCCTTCAGGTTCTTAGGGCTGGCCAAATCCTTCCCAAGACAGCTTGTCTGGAGAAAATCAGACCCAGCTGAAGAACATGTGTCCATGGGGGAAACCCGGGAAACTGAGTCTCCCCACACAATAGCAGAGATTCTCATCTTGCATCCTCTCCTGAGCTAATGACAAAGGTGGATGTCCCGGGTGGGCCTGTGGAATGGGAGAGGGGAGGAAGTCTATTGTCATGCAGAGGGACATGGAAAGACTTGTCTGAAGCTTATCCCCTGCACTGGGGTCAGGTCGGGAAGGGACGGCACAGAGGTGAGCAGGAACCAACCGGCCTCTCTGTGGTGGGGCTGGCCCCGGGGCAGGCGTGGGGGTGATGGCTGGAAGTGGGATGGCGCGTGAGTTGGCACCAGCCAGCGGTGGAGGCAGAGACTCAGAGGTCAGGGATCTCTCTCTCTGTCTCTGTCTCTCTCTCTCTCCCTCAGGGAGCTGAGCAGAGTAAGGTGGCGCCCCCTGCCCACCTCGCCTACCTCTCCATGGGCCCTTCTTTCTCTGGCCGCTCCGGGAGCCCTGCGGGCTTGGGTTCAACCCCCCACACACCGCACAGGCCAAGGGCGCATGCGCGACCGCCGGGGCCTAGGGCTGGCCTCGGGGGTGGGGGGGTCCTCAGTGAAGGCCCCGCCTTCCTCCAGGCTCTGACCCAGCTGAAGCTCTTCCATCGCCGCCCTTCTGGACTCGGCTTCAGCTGTCTGCCTCCCCTCCCCCACTCCCACTCAGCTTGCAGGCCGCTTCCCTGCCTTGAAAGCATTGCTCTGGCCCTGAGGGCCACAGACCTACTGGGCTTCAAGCTCAAGGCTCTGCCTGGGCCTGCTGCTTCGGCCAGGGGCTCATTTTTTCCTGGAAAGACAAAGCCATGGCCTCACCCCACGCCTGCACTTTGCCACGGCAGGCAGCCCAGATGTAGGAAAGGCTCTGTGGAGTCAGAAGTGCCGAGACAGGCAGATGGCACCAGAGGGTTTGGGGGCCAGGGCGCAACTGGGCTAGCCCCTCCTCCCGGGAGTCGGGGAGGCCCGGCCTTCCTAGTGCCCAGGCCACGGCTCCGGGGAGAAACCCGCCATGGAGGGCACGCTGGAGGCCCTCTGCCTGAGGTGGCAGGTGTCACGCCAGGGCCACTGCAAGCCTGGCTCGGCTTGCCTGCTTTCTCCAAAGGAGGCTGGCCGACCAGCCGAACCTGGCACTTGGGCCAGGCCCCTTCCAAGGGGACGAGTTCCAGAGGATAGAGCCCTGGGGGCGGCTGCCAAGTCTCCTGGGGCGTGTGCTGGGCCCCCGTCAGAGGAGGAAGCAGCCTGGTAAACGGTGTGCCAGGCCTGAGATCTGGAGGCCTCCCACAGCCGGGTCCCTGTCCTGCCCAGGCCCCCCGAGGGAGGACGATGGTCGGGCAGTGGCGAGCGGGGTGGGGCTGGCGCCGAGCCTGCCCTTGGATGCCCCGGGGAAGGGCGCCGGGGGATGGGCTGCCCCTGGCCGGGTCTGAGGGACCGACCCAGCTCGGGGCTGTCGGGGGCAGAGAGAGAACCCCCCTCCGCCCTTTCCCTTCAGGTTCTTAGGGCTGGCCAAATCCTTCCCAAGACAGCTTGTCTGGAGAAAATCAGACCCAGCTGAAGAACATGTGTCCATGGGGGAAACCCGGGAAACTGAGTCTCCCCACACAATAGCAGAGATTCTCATCTTGCATCCTCTCCTGAGCTAATGACAAAGGTGGATGTCCCGGGTGGGTGGGCCTGTGGAATGGGAGAGGGGAGGAAGTCTATTGTCATGCAGAGGGACATGGAAAGACTTGTCTGAAGCTTATCCCCTGCACTGGGGTCAGGTCGGGAAGGGACGGCACAGAGGTGAGCAGGAACCAACCGGCCTCTCTGTGGTGGGGCTGGCCCCGGGGCAGGCGTGGGGGTGATGGCTGGAAGTGGGATGGCGCGTGAGTTGGCACCAGCCAGCGGTGGAGGCAGAGACTCAGAGGTCAGGGATCTCTCTCTCTGTCTCTGTCTCTCTCTCTCTCCCTCAGGGAGCTGAGGAGAGTAAGGTGGCGCCCCCTGCCCACCTCGCCTACCTCTCCATGGGCCCTTCTTTCTCTGGCCGCTCCGGGAGCCCTGCGGGCTTGGGTTCAACCCCCCACACACCGCACAGGCCAAGGGCGCATGCGCGACCGCCGGGGCCTAGGGCTGGCCTCGGGGGGAGGGGGGGTCCTCAGTGAAGGCCCCGCCCTCCCTCCAGGCTCTGACCCAGCTGCAGCTCTTCCATCGCCGCCCTTCTGGACTCGGCTTCAGCTGTCTGCCTCCCCTCCCCCACTCCCACTCAGCTTGCAGGCCGCTTCCCTGCCTTGAAAGCATGGCTCTGGCCCTGAGGGCCACAGACCTACTGGGCTTCAAGCTCAAGGCTCTGCCTGGGCCTGCTGCTTCGGCCAGGGGCTCATTTTTTCCTGGAAAGACAAAGCCATGGCCTCACCCCACGCCTGCACTTTGCCACGGCAGGCAGCCCAGATGTAGGAAAGGCTCTGTGGAGTCAGAAGTGCCGAGACAGGCAGATGGCACCAGAGGGTTTGGGGGCCAGGGCGCAACTGGGCTAGCCCCTCCTCCCGGGAGTCGGGGAGGCCCGGCCTTCCTAGTGCCCAGGCCACGGCTCCGGGGAGAAACCCGCCATGGAGGGCACGCTGGAGGCCCTCTGCCTGAGGTGGCAGGTGTCACGCCAGGGCCACTGCAAGCCTGGCTCGGCTTGCCTGCTTTCTCCAAAGGAGGCTGGCTGACCAGCCGAACCTGGCACCTGGGCCAGGCCCCTTCCAAGGGGACGAGTTCCAGAGGATAGAGCCCTGGGGGCGGCTGCCAAGTCTCCTGGGGCGTGTGCTGGGCCCCCGTCAGAGGAGGAAGCAGCCTGGTAAACGGTGTGCCAGGCCTGAGATCTGGAGGCCTCCCACAGCCGGGTCCCTGTCCTGCCCAGGCCCCCCGAGGGAGGACGATGGTCGGGCAGTGGCGAGCGGGGTGGGGCTGGCGCCGAGCCTGCCCTTGGATGCCCCGGGGAAGGGCGCCGGGGGATGGGCTGCCCCTGGCCAGGTCTGAGGGACCGACCCAGCTCGGGGCTGTCGGGGGCAGAGAGAGAACCCCCCTCCGCCCTTTCCCTTCAGGTTCTTAGGGCTGGCCAAATCCTTCCCAAGACAGCTTGTCTGGAGAAAATCAGACCCAGCTGAAGAACATGTGTCCATGGGGGAAACCCGGGAAACTGAGTCTCCCCACACAATAGCAGAGATTCTCATCTTGCATCCTCTCCTGAGCTAATGACAAAGGTGGATGTCCCGGGTGGGTGGGCCTGTGGAATGGGAGAGGGGAGGAAGTCTATTGTCATGCAGAGGGACATGGAAAGACTTGTCTGAAGCTTATCCCCTGCACTGGGGTCAGGTCGGGAAGGGACGGCACAGAGGTGAGCAGGAACCAACCGGCCTCTCTGTGGTGGGGCTGGCCCCGGGGCAGGCGTGGGGGTGATGGCTGGAAGTGGGATGGCGCGTGAGTTGGCACCAGCCAGCGGTGGAGGCAGAGACTCAGAGGTCAGGGATCTCTCTCTCTGTCTCTGTCTCTGTCTCTCTCCCTCAGGGAGCTGAGGAGAGTAAGGTGGCGCCCCCTGCCCACCTCGCCTACCTCTCCATGGGCCCTTCTTTCTCTGGCCGCTCCGGGAGCCCTGCGGGCTTGGGTTCAACCCCCCACACACCGCACAGGCCAAGGGCGCATGCGCGACCGCCGGGTCCTAGGGCTGGCCTCGGGGGTGGGGGGGTCCTCAGTGAAGGCCCCGCCCTCCTCCAGGCTCTGACCCAGCTGCAGCTCTTCCATCGCCGCCCTTCTGGACTCGGCTTCAGCTGTCTGCCTCCCCTCCCCCACTCCCACTCAGCTTGCAGGCCGCTTCCCTGCCTTGAAAGCATTGCTCTGGCCCTGAGGGCCACAGACCTACTGGGCTTCAAGCTCAAGGCTCTGCCTGGGCCTGCTGCTTCGGCCAGGGGCTCATTTTTTCCTGGAAAGACAAAGCCATGGCCTCACCCCACGCCTGCACTTTGCCACGGCAGGCAGCCCAGATGTAGGAAAGGCTCTGTGGAGTCAGAAGTGCCGAGACAGGCAGATGGCACCGCAGGCTTTGGGGGCCAGGGTGCAAGTGGGCTAGCCCCTCCTCCCGGGAGTCGGGGAGGCCCGGCCTTCCTAGTGCCCAGGCCACGGCTCCGGGGAGAAACCCGCCATGGAGGGCACGCGGGAGGCCCTCTGCCTGAGGTGGCAGGTGTCACGCCAGGGCCACTGCAAGCCTGGCTCGGCTTGCCTGCTTTCTCCAAAGGAGGCTGGCCGACCAGCCGAACCTGGCACCTGGGCCAGGCCCCTTCCAAGGGGACGAGTTCCAGAGGCTAGAGCCCTGGGGGCGGCTGCCAAGTCTCCTGGGGCGTGTGCTGGGCCCCCGTCAGAGGAGGAAGCAGCCTGGTAAACGGTGTGCCAGGCCTGAGATCTGGAGGCCTCCCACAGCCGGGTCCCTGTCCTGCCCAGGCCCCCCGAGGGAGGACGATGGTCGGGCAGTGGCGAGCGGGGTGGGGCTGGCGCCGAGCCTGCCCTTGGATGCCCCGGGGAAGGGCGCCGGGGGATGGGCTGCCCCTGGCCGGGTCTGAGGGACCGACCCAGCTCGGGGCTGTCGGGGGCAGAGAGAGAACCCCCCTCCGCCCTTTCCCTTCAGGTTCTTAGGGCTGGCCAAATCCTTCCCAAGACAGCTTGTCTGGAGAAAATCAGACCCAGCTGAAGAACATGTGTCCATGGGGGAAACCCGGGAAACTGAGTCTCCCCACACAATAGCAGAGATTCTCATCTTGCATCCTCTCCTGAGCTAATGACAAAGGTGGATGTCCCGGGTGGGCCTGTGGAATGGGAGAGGGGAGGAAGTCTATTGTCATGCAGAGGGACATGGAAAGACTTGTCTGAAGCTTATCCCCTGCACTGGGGTCAGGTCGGGAAGGGACGGCACAGAGGTGAGCAGGAACCAACCGGCCTCTCTGTGGTGGGGCTGGCCCCGGGGCAGGCGTGGGGGTGATGGCTGGAAGTGGGATGGCGCGTGAGTTGGCACCAGCCAGCGGTGGAGGCAGAGACTCAGAGGTCAGGGATCTCTCTCTCTGTCTCTGTCTCTCTCTCTCTCCCTCAGGGAGCTGAGCAGAGTAAGGTGGCGCCCCCTGCCCACCTCGCCTACCTCTCCATGGGCCCTTCTTTCTCTGGCCGCTCCGGGAGCCCTGCGGGCTTGGGTTCAACCCCCCACACACCGCACAGGCCAAGGGCGCATGCGCGACCGCCGGGGCCTAGGGCTGGCCTCGGGGGTGGGGGGGTCCTCAGTGAAGGCCCCGCCTTCCTCCAGGCTCTGACCCAGCTGAAGCTCTTCCATCGCCGCCCTTCTGGACTCGGCTTCAGCTGTCTGCCTCCCCTCCCCCACTCCCACTCAGCTTGCAGGCCGCTTCCCTGCCTTGAAAGCATTGCTCTGGCCCTGAGGGCCACAGACCTACTGGGCTTCAAGCTCAAGGCTCTGCCTGGGCCTGCTGCTTCGGCCAGGGGCTCATTTTTTCCTGGAAAGACAAAGCCATGGCCTCACCCCACGCCTGCACTTTGCCACGGCAGGCAGCCCAGATGTAGGAAAGGCTCTGTGGAGTCAGAAGTGCCGAGACAGGCAGATGGCACCAGAGGGTTTGGGGGCCAGGGCGCAACTGGGCTAGCCCCTCCTCCCGGGAGTCGGGGAGGCCCGGCCTTCCTAGTGCCCAGGCCACGGCTCCGGGGAGAAACCCGCCATGGAGGGCACGCTGGAGGCCCTCTGCCTGAGGTGGCAGGTGTCACGCCAGGGCCACTGCAAGCCTGGCTCGGCTTGCCTGCTTTCTCCAAAGGAGGCTGGCCGACCAGCCGAACCTGGCACTTGGGCCAGGCCCCTTCCAAGGGGACGAGTTCCAGAGGATAGAGCCCTGGGGGCGGCTGCCAAGTCTCCTGGGGCGTGTGCTGGGCCCCCGTCAGAGGAGGAAGCAGCCTGGTAAACGGTGTGCCAGGCCTGAGATCTGGAGGCCTCCCACAGCCGGGTCCCTGTCCTGCCCAGGCCCCCCGAGGGAGGACGATGGTCGGGCAGTGGCGAGCGGGGTGGGGCTGGCGCCGAGCCTGCCCTTGGATGCCCCGGGGAAGGGCGCCGGGGGATGGGCTGCCCCTGGCCGGGTCTGAGGGACCGACCCAGCTCGGGGCTGTCGGGGGCAGAGAGAGAACCCCCCTCCGCCCTTTCCCTTCAGGTTCTTATGGCTGGCCAAATCCTTCCCAAGACAGCTTGTCTGGAGAAAATCAGACCCAGCTGAAGAACATGTGTCCATGGGGGAAACCCGGGAAACTGAGTCTCCCCACACAATAGCAGAGATTCTCATCTTGCATCCTCTCCTGAGCTAATGACAAAGGTGGATGTCCCGGGTGGGTGGGCCTGTGGAATGGGAGAGGGGAGGAAGTCTATTGTCATGCAGAGGGACATGGAAAGACTTGTCTGAAGCTTATCCCCTGCACTGGGGTCAGGTCGGGAAGGGACGGCACAGAGGTGAGCAGGAACCAACCGGCCTCTCTGTGGTGGGGCTGGCCCCGGGGCAGGCGTGGGGGTGATGGCTGGAAGTGGGATGGCGCGTGAGTTGGCACCAGCCAGCGGTGGAGGCAGAGACTCAGAGGTCAGGGATCTCTCTCTCTGTCTCTGTCTCTCTCTCTCTCCCTCAGGGAGCTGAGGAGAGTAAGGTGGCGCCCCCTGCCCACCTCGCCTACCTCTCCATGGGCCCTTCTTTCTCTGGCCGCTCCGGGAGCCCTGCGGGCTTGGGTTCAACCCCCCACACACCGCACAGGCCAAGGGCGCATGCGCGACCGCCGGGGCCTAGGGCTGGCCTCGGGGGGAGGGGGGGTCCTCAGTGAAGGCCCCGCCCTCCCTCCAGGCTCTGACCCAGCTGCAGCTCTTCCATCGCCGCCCTTCTGGACTCGGCTTCAGCTGTCTGCCTCCCCTCCCCCACTCCCACTCAGCTTGCAGGCCGCTTCCCTGCCTTGAAAGCATGGCTCTGGCCCTGAGGGCCACAGACCTACTGGGCTTCAAGCTCAAGGCTCTGCCTGGGCCTGCTGCTTCGGCCAGGGGCTCATTTTTTCCTGGAAAGACAAAGCCATGGCCTCACCCCACGCCTGCACTTTGCCACGGCAGGCAGCCCAGATGTAGGAAAGGCTCTGTGGAGTCAGAAGTGCCGAGACAGGCAGATGGCACCAGAGGGTTTGGGGGCCAGGGCGCAACTGGGCTAGCCCCTCCTCCCGGGAGTCGGGGAGGCCCGGCCTTCCTAGTGCCCAGGCCACGGCTCCGGGGAGAAACCCGCCATGGAGGGCACGCTGGAGGCCCTCTGCCTGAGGTGGCAGGTGTCACGCCAGGGCCACTGCAAGCCTGGCTCGGCTTGCCTGCTTTCTCCAAAGGAGGCTGGCTGACCAGCCGAACCTGGCACCTGGGCCAGGCCCCTTCCAAGGGGACGAGTTCCAGAGGATAGAGCCCTGGGGGCGGCTGCCAAGTCTCCTGGGGCGTGTGCTGGGCCCCCGTCAGAGGAGGAAGCAGCCTGGTAAACGGTGTGCCAGGCCTGAGATCTGGAGGCCTCCCACAGCCGGGTCCCTGTCCTGCCCAGGCCCCCCGAGGGAGGACGATGGTCGGGCAGTGGCGAGCGGGGTGGGGCTGGCGCCGAGCCTGCCCTTGGATGCCCCGGGGAAGGGCGCCGGGGGATGGGCTGCCCCTGGCCAGGTCTGAGGGACCGACCCAGCTCGGGGCTGTCGGGGGCAGAGAGAGAACCCCCCTCCGCCCTTTCCCTTCAGGTTCTTAGGGCTGGCCAAATCCTTCCCAAGACAGCTTGTCTGGAGAAAATCAGACCCAGCTGAAGAACATGTGTCCATGGGGGAAACCCGGGAAACTGAGTCTCCCCACACAATAGCAGAGATTCTCATCTTGCATCCTCTCCTGAGCTAATGACAAAGGTGGATGTCCCGGGTGGGTGGGCCTGTGGAATGGGAGAGGGGAGGAAGTCTATTGTCATGCAGAGGGACATGGAAAGACTTGTCTGAAGCTTATCCCCTGCACTGGGGTCAGGTCGGGAAGGGACGGCACAGAGGTGAGCAGGAACCAACCGGCCTCTCTGTGGTGGGGCTGGCCCCGGGGCAGGCGTGGGGGTGATGGCTGGAAGTGGGATGGCGCGTGAGTTGGCACCAGCCAGCGGTGGAGGCAGAGACTCAGAGGTCAGGGATCTCTCTCTCTGTCTCTGTCTCTGTCTCTCTCCCTCAGGGAGCTGAGGAGAGTAAGGTGGCGCCCCCTGCCCACCTCGCCTACCTCTCCATGGGCCCTTCTTTCTCTGGCCGCTCCGGGAGCCCTGCGGGCTTGGGTTCAACCCCCCACACACCGCACAGGCCAAGGGCGCATGCGCGACCGCCGGGTCCTAGGGCTGGCCTCGGGGGTGGGGGGGTCCTCAGTGAAGGCCCCGCCCTCCTCCAGGCTCTGACCCAGCTGCAGCTCTTCCATCGCCGCCCTTCTGGACTCGGCTTCAGCTGTCTGCCTCCCCTCCCCCACTCCCACTCAGCTTGCAGGCCGCTTCCCTGCCTTGAAAGCATTGCTCTGGCCCTGAGGGCCACAGACCTACTGGGCTTCAAGCTCAAGGCTCTGCCTGGGCCTGCTGCTTCGGCCAGGGGCTCATTTTTTCCTGGAAAGACAAAGCCATGGCCTCACCCCACGCCTGCACTTTGCCACGGCAGGCAGCCCAGATGTAGGAAAGGCTCTGTGGAGTCAGAAGTGCCGAGACAGGCAGATGGCACCAGAGGGTTTGGGGGCCAGGGCGCAACTGGGCTAGCCCCTCCTCCCGGGAGTCGGGGAGGCCCGGCCTTCCTAGTGCCCAGGCCACGGCTCCGGGGAGAAACCCGCCATGGAGGGCACGCTGGAGGCCCTCTGCCTGAGGTGGCAGGTGTCACGCCAGGGCCACTGCAAGCCTGGCTCGGCTTGCCTGCTTTCTCCAAAGGAGGCTGGCTGACCAGCCGAACCTGGCACCTGGGCCAGGCCCCTTCCAAGGGGACGAGTTCCAGAGGCTAGAGCCCTGGGGGCGGCTGCCAAGTCTCCTGGGGCGTGTGCTGGGCCCCCGTCAGAGGAGGAAGCAGCCTGGTAAACGGTGTGCCAGGCCTGAGATCTGGAGGCCTCCCACAGCCGGGTCCCTGTCCTGCCCAGGCCCCCCGAGGGAGGACGATGGTCGGGCAGTGGCGAGCGGGGTGGGGCTGGCGCCGAGCCTGCCCTTGGATGCCCCGGGGAAGGGCGCCGGGGGATGGGCTGCCCCTGGCCAGGTCTGAGGGACCGACCCAGCTCGGGGCTGTCGGGGGCAGAGAGAGAACCCCCCTCCGCCCTTTCCCTTCAGGTTCTTAGGGCTGGCCAAATCCTTCCCAAGACAGCTTGTCTGGAGAAAATCAGACCCAGCTGAAGAACATGTGTCCATGGGGGAAACCCGGGAAACTGAGTCTCCCCACACAATAGCAGAGATTCTCATCTTGCATCCTCTCCTGAGCTAATGACAAAGGTGGATGTGGGTGGGTGGGCCTGTGGAATGGAGAGGGGAGGAAGTCTATTGTCATGCAGAGGGACATGGAAAGACTTGTCTGAAGCTTATCCCCTGCACTGGGGTCAGGTCGGGAAGGGACGGCACAGAGGTGAGCAGGAACCAACCGGCCTCTCTGTGGTGGGGCTGGCCCCGGGGCAGGCGTGGGGGTGATGGCTGGAAGTGGGATGGCGCGTGAGTTGGCACCAGCCAGCGGTGGAGGCAGAGACTCAGAGGTCAGGGATCTCTCTCTCTGTCTCTGTCTCTGTCTCTCTCCCTCAGGAGCTGAGGAGAGTAAGGTGGCGCCCCCTGCCCACCTCGCCTACCTCTCCATGGGCCCTTCTTTCTCTGGCCGCTCCGGGAGCCCTGCGGGCTTGGGTTCAACCCCCCACACACCGCACAGGCCAAGGGCGCATGCGCGACCGCCGGGGCCTAGGGCTGGCCTCGGGGGTGGGGGGGTCCTCAGTGATGGCCCCGCCCTCCTCCAGGCTCTGACCCAGCTGCAGCTCTTCCATCGCCGCCCTTCTGGACTCGGCTTCAGCTGTCTGCCTCCCCTCCCCCACTCCCACTCAGCTTGCAGGCCGCTCCCTGCCTTGAAAGCATTGCTCTGGCCCTGAGGGCCACAGACCTACTGGGCTTCAAGCTCAAGGCTCTGCTGGGCCTGCTGCTTCGGCCAGGGGCTCATTTTTTCCTGGAAAGACAAAGCCATGGCCTCACCCCACGCCTGCACTTTGCCACGGCAGGCAGCCCAGATGTAGGAAAGGCTCTGTGGATTCAGAAGTGCCGAGACAGGCAGATGGCACCAGAGGGTTTGGGGGCCAGGGCGCAACTGGGCTAGCCCCTCCTCCCGGGAGTCGGGGAGGCCCGGCCTTCCTAGTGCCCAGGCCATGGCTCCGGGGAGAAACCCGCCATGGAGGGCACGCTGGAGGCCCTCTGCCTGAGGTGGCAGGTGTCACGCCAGGGCCACTGCAAGCCTGGCTCGGCTTGCCTGCTTTCTCCAAAGGAGGCTGGCCGACCAGCCGAACCTGGCACCTGGGCCAGGCCCCTTCCAAGGGGACGAGTTCCAGAGGCTAGAGCCCTGGGGGCGGCTGCCAAGGTCTCCTGGGGCGTGTGCTGGGCCCCCGTCAGAGGAGGAAGCAGCCTGGTAAACGGTGTGTGCCAGGCCTGAGATCTGGAGGCCTCCCACAGCCGGGTCCCTGTCCTGCCCAGGCCCCCCGAGGGAGGACGATGGTCGGGCAGTGGCGAGCGGGGTGGGGCTGGCGCCGAGCCTGCCCTTGGATGCCCCGGGGAAGGGCGCCGGGGGATGGGCTGCCCCTGGCCAGGTCTGAGGGACCGACACAGCTCGGGGCTGTCGGGGGCAGAGAGAGAACCCCCCTCCGCCCTTTCCCTTCAGGTTCTTAGGGCTGGCCAAATCCTTCCCAAGACAGCTTGTCTGGAGAAAATCAGACCCAGCTGAAGAACATGTGTCCATGGGGGAAACCCGGGAAACTGAGTCTCCCCACACAATAGCAGAGATTCTCATCTTGCATCCTCTCCTGAGCTAATGACAAAGGTGGATGTCCCGGGTGGGTGGGCCTGTGGAATGGGAGAGGGGAAGGAAGTCTATTGTCATGCAGAGGGACATGGAAAGACTTGTCTGAAGCTTATCCCCTGCACTGGGGTCAGGTCGGGAAGGGACGGCACAGAGGTGAGCAGGAACCAACCGGCCTCTCTGTGGTGGGGCTGGCCCCGGGGCAGGCGTGGGGGTGATGGCTGGAAGTGGGATGGCGCGTGAGTTGGCACCAGCCAGCGGTGGAGCAGAGACTCAGAGGTCAGGGATCTCTCTCTCTGTCTCTGTCTCTGTCTCTCTCCCTCAGGGAGCTGAGGAGAGTAAGGTGGCGCCCCTGCCCACCTCGCCTACCTCTCCATGGGCCCTTCTTTCTCTGGCCGCTCCGGGAGCCCTGCGGGCTTGGGTTCAACCCCCCACACACCGCACAGGCCAAGGGCGCATGCGCGACCGCCGGGCCTAGGGCTGGCCTCGGGGGTGGGGGGGTCCTCAGTGAAGGCCCCGCCCTCCTCCAGGCTCTGACCCAGCTGCAGCTCTTCCATCGCCGCCCTTCTGGACTCGGCTTCAGCTGTCTGCCTCCCCTCCCCCACTCCCACTCAGCTTGCAGGCCGCTTCCCTGCCTTGAAAGCATGGCTCTGGCCCTGAGGGCCACAGACCTACTGGGCTTCAAGCTCAAGGCTCTGCCTGGGCCTGCTGCTTCGGCCAGGGCTCATTTTTTCCTGGAAAGACAAAGCCATGGCCTCACCCCACGCTGCACTTTGCCACGGCAGGCAGCCCAGATGTAGGAAAGGCTCTGTGGAGTCAGAAGTGCCGAGACAGGCAGATGGCACCAGAGGGTTTGGGGGCCAGGGCGCAACTGGGCTAGCCCCTCCTCCCGGGAGTCGGGGAGGCCCGGCCTTCCTAGTGCCCAGGCCACGGCTCCGGGGAGAAACCCGCCATGGAGGGCACGCTGGAGGCCCTCTGCCTGAGGTGGCAGGTGTCACGCCAGGGCCACTGCAAGCCTGGCTCGGCTTGCCTGCTTTCTCCAAAGGAGGCTGGCCGACCAGCCGAACCTGGCACCTGGGCCAGGCCCCTTCCAAGGGGACGAGTTCCAGAGGATAGAGCCCTGGGGGCGGCTGCCAAGTCTCCTGGGGCGTGTGCTGGGCCCCCGTCAGAGGAGGAAGCAGCCTGGTAAACGGTGGTGTGCCAGGCCTGAGATCTGGAGGCCTCCCACAGCCGGGTCCCTGTCCTGCCAGGCCCCCCGAGGGAGGACGATGGTCGGGCAGTGGCGAGCGGGGTGGGGCTGGCGCCGAGCCTGCCCTTGGATGCCCCGGGGAAGGGCGCCGGGGGATGGGCTGCCCCTGGCCAGGGTCTGAGGGACCGACACAGCTCGGGGCTGTCGGGGGCAGAGAGAGAACCCCCCTCCGCCCTTTCCCTTCAGGTTCTTAGGGCTGGCCAAATCCTTCCCAAGACAGCTTGTCTGGAGAAAATCAGACCCAGCTGAAGAACATGTGTCCATGGGGGAAACCCGGGAAACTGAGTCTCCCACACAATAGCAGAGATTCTCATCTTGCATCCTCTGAGCTAATGACAAAGGTGGATGTCCCGGGTGGGTGGGCCTGTGGAATGGGAGAGGGGAGGAAGTCTATTGTCATGCAGAGGGACATGGAAAGACTTGTCTGAAGCTTATCCCCTGCACTGGGGTCAGGTCGGGAAGGGACGGCACAGAGGTGAGCAGGAACCAACCGGCCTCTCTGTGGTGGGGCTGGCCCCGGGGCAGGCGTGGGGGTGATGGCTGGAAGTGGGATGGCGCGTGAGTTGGCACCAGCCAGCGGTGGAGGCAGAGACTCAGAGGTCAGGGATCTCTCTCTCTGTCTCTGTCTCTGTCTCTCTCCCTCAGGGAGCTGAGGAGAGTAAGGTGGCGCCCCCTGCCCACCTCGCCTACCTCTCCATGGGCCCTTCTTTCTCTGGCCGCTCCGGGAGCCCTGCGGGCTTGGGTTCAACCCCCCACACACCGCACAGGCCAAGGGCGCATGCGCGACCGCCGGGGCCTAGGGCTGGCCTCGGGGGTGGGGGGTCCTCAGTGAAGGCCCCGCCCTCCTCCAGGCTCTGACCCAGCTGCAGCTCTTCCATCGCCGCCCTTCTGGACTCGGCTTCAGCTGTCTGCCTCCCCTCCCCCACTCCCACTCAGCTTGCAGGCCGCTTCCCTGCCTTGAAAGCATTGCTCTGGCCCTGAGGGCCACAGACCTACTGGGCTTCAAGCTCAAGGCTCTGCCTGGGCCTGCTGCTTCGGCCAGGGCTCATTTTTTCCTGGAAAGACAAAGCCATGGCCTCACCCCACGCCTGCACTTTGCCACGGCAGGCAGCCCAGATGTAGGAAAGGCTCTGTGGAGTCAGAAGTGCCGAGA